>NW_027369717.1:0-40767 GCF_046119375.1 Phyllobates terribilis | reverse complement strand
TTCTGGTATATGAAAAACATGTTTTTCAATGGCAAAAATCAATGAATATTGTAAATGCACAAACAGTAATATCTCCACATTGCAAGGTGCAATTCTGAAATTTTTTGCTTTTTCCTGTTAATCCTAGCATGATAAAGAAGATTCAAAGAGAGTGAGATGCCAGCTCTTTCATTCAGTCAGTAGCTTCAAACATTTCTGGTATAAGAAAAACATGTTTTTCAATGGCAAAAATCAATGAATATTGTAAATGCACAAACAGTAATATCTCCACATTGCACGGTGCAATTCTGAAATTTTTAGCTTTTTCCTGTTAATCCTAGCATGATAAAGAAGATTCAAAGAGAGTGAGATGCCAGCTCCTTTCATTCAGTCAGTAGCTTCAAACATTTCTGGTATATGAAAAACATGTTTTTCAATGGCAAAAATCAATGAATATTGTAAATGCACAAACAGTAATATCTCCACATTGCAAGGTGCAATTCTGAAATTTTTTGCTTTTTCCTGCTAATCCTAGCATGATAAAGAAGATTCAAAGAGTGAGATGCCAGCTCCTTTCATTCAGTCAGTAGCTTCAAACATTTCTGGTATATGAAAAACATGTTTTTCAATGGCAAAAATCAATGAATATTGTAAATGCACAAACAGTAATATCTCCACATTGCACGGTGCAATTCTGAAATTTTTAGCTTTTTCCTGTTAATCCTAGCATGATAAAGAAGATTCAAAGAGAGTGAGATGCCAGCTCCTTTCATTCAGTCAGTAGCTTCAAACATTTCTGGTATATGAAAAACATGTTTTTCAATGGCAAAAATCAATGAATATTGTAAATGCACAAACAGTAATATCTCCACATTGCAAGGTGCAATTCTGAAATTTTTTGCTTTTTCCTGTTAATCCTAGCATGATAAAGAAGATTCAAAGAGAGTGAGATGCCAGCTCCTTTCATTCAGTCAGTAGCTTCAAACATTTCTGGTATATGAAAAACATGTTTTTCAATGGCAAAAATCAATGAATATTGTAAATGCACAAACAGTAATATCTCCACATTGCAAGGTGCAATTCTGAAATTTTTTGCTTTTTCCTGCTAATCCTAGCATGATAAAGAAGATTCAAAGAGAGTGAGATGCCAGCTCCTTTCATTCAGTCAGTAGCTTCAAACATTTCTGGTATATGAAAAACATGTTTTTCAATGGCAAAAATCAATGAATATTGTAAATGCACAAACAGTAATATCTCCACATTGCACGGTGCAATTCTGAAATTTTTAGCTTTTTCCTGTTAATCCTAGCATGATAAAGAAGATTCAAAGAGAGTGAGATGCCAGCTCCTTTCATTCAGTCAGTAGCTTCAAACATTTCTGGTATATGAAAAACATGTTTTTCAATGGCAAAAATCAATGAATATTGTAAATGCACAAACAGTAATATCTCCACATTGCAAGGTGCAATTCTGAAATTTTTTGCTTTTTCCTGTTAATCCTAGCATGATAAAGAAGATTCAAAGAGAGTGAGATGCCAGCTCCTTTCATTCAGTCAGTAGCTTCAAACATTTCTGGTATATGAAAAACATGTTTTTCAATGGCAAAAATCAATGAATATTGTAAATGCACAAACAGTAATATCTCCACATTGCAAGGTGTAATTCTGAAATTTTTTGCTTTTTCCTGCTAATCCTAGCATGATAAAGAAGATTCAAAGAGAGTGAGATGCCAGCTCCTTTCATTCAGTCAGTAGCTTCAAACATTTCTGGTATATGAAAAACATGTTTTTCAATGGCAAAAATCAATGAATATTGTAAATGCACAAACAGTAATATCTCCACATTGCACGGTGCAATTCTGAAATTTTTAGCTTTTTCCTGTTAATCCTAGCATGATAAAGAAGATTCAAAGAGAGTGAGATGCCAGCTCCTTTCATTCAGTCAGTAGCTTCAAACATTTCTGGTATATGAAAAACATGTTTTTCAATGGCAAAAATCAATGAATATTGTAAATGCACAAACAGTAATATCTCCACATTGCAAGGTGCAATTCTGAAATTTTTTGCTTTTTCCTGCTAATCCTAGCATGATAAAGAAGATTCAAAGAGAGTGAGATGCCAGCTCCTTTCATTCAGTCAGTAGCTTCAAACATTTCTGGTATATGAAAAACATGTTTTTCAATGGCAAAAATCAATGAATATTGTAAATGCACAAACAGTAATATCTCCACATTGCACGGTGCAATTCTGAAATTTTTAGCTTTTTCCTGTTAATCCTAGCATGATAAAGAAGATTCAAAGAGAGTGAGATGCCAGCTCCTTTCATTCAGTCAGTAGCTTCAAACATTTCTGGTATATGAAAAACATGTTTTTCAATGGCAAAAATCAATGAATATTGTAAATGCACAAACAGTAATATCTCCACATTGCAAGGTTCAATTCTGAAATTTTTTGCTTTTTCCTGCTAATCCTAGCATGATAAAGAAGATTCAAAGAGAGTGAGATGCCAGCTCCTTTCATTCAGTCAGTAGCTTCAAACATTTCTGGTATATGAAAAACATGTTTTTCAATGGCAAAAATCAATGAATATTGTAAATGCACAAACAGTAATATCTCCACATTGCACGGTGCAATTCTGAAATTTTTAGCTTTTTCCTGTTAATCCTAGCATGATAAAGAAGATTCAAAGAGAGTGAGATGCCAGCTCCTTTCATTCAGTCAGTAGCTTCAAACATTTCTGGTATATGAAAAACATGTTTTTCAATGGCAAAAATCAATGAATATTGTAAATGCACAAACAGTAATATCTCCACATTGCAAGGTGCAATTCTGAAATTTTTTGTTTTTCCTGTTAATCCTAGCATGATAAAGAAGATTCAAAGAGAGTGAGATGTCAGCTCCTTTCATTCAGTCAGTAGCTTCAAACATTTCTGGTATATGAAAAACATGTTTTTCAATGGCAAAAATCAATGAATATTTTAAATGCACAAACAGTAATATCTCCACATTGCAAGGTGCAATTCTGAAATTTTTTGCTTTTTCCTGCTAATCCTAGCATGATAAAGAAGATTCAAAGAGAGTGAGATGCCAGCTCCTTTCATTCAGTCAGTAGCTTCAAACATTTCTGGTATATGAAAAACATGTTTTTCAATGGCAAAAATCAATGAATATTGTAAATGCACAAACAGTAATATCTCCACATTGCACGGTGCAATTCTGAAATTTTTAGCTTTTTCCTGTTAATCCTAGCATGATAAAGAAGATTCAAAGAGAGTGAGATGCCAGCTCCTTTCATTCAGTCAGTAGCTTCAAACATTTCTGGTATATGAAAAACATGTTTTTCAATGGCAAAAATCAATGAATATTGTAAATGCACAAACAGTAATATCTCCACATTGCAAGGTGCAATTCTGAAATTTTTTGCTTTTTCCTGTTAATCCTAGCATGATAAAGAAGATTCAAAGAGAGTGAGATGCCAGCTCCTTTCATTCAGTCAGTAGCTTCAAACATTTCTGGTATAAGAAAAACATGTTTTTCAATGGCAAAAATCAATGAATATTGTAAATGCACAAACAGTAATATCTCCACATTGCACGGTGCAATTCTGAAATTTTTAGCTTTTTCCTGTTAATCCTAGCATGATAAAGAAGATTCAAAGAGAGTGAGATGCCAGCTCCTTTCATTCAGTCAGTAGCTTCAAACATTTCTGGTATATGAAAAACATGTTTTTCAATGGCAAAAATCAATGAATATTGTAAATGCACAAACAGTAATATCTCCACATTGCAAGGTGCAATTCTGAAATTTTTTGCTTTTTCCTGCTAATCCTAGCATGATAAAGAAGATTCAAAGAGTGAGATGCCAGCTCCTTTCATTCAGTCAGTAGCTTCAAACATTTCTGGTATATGAAAAACATGTTTTTCAATGGCAAAAATCAATGAATATTGTAAATGCACAAACAGTAATATCTCCACATTGCACGGTGCAATTCTGAAATTTTTAGCTTTTTCCTGTTAATCCTAGCATGATAAAGAAGATTCAAAGAGAGTGAGATGCCAGCTCCTTTCATTCAGTCAGTAGCTTCAAACATTTCTGGTATATGAAAAACATGTTTTTCAATGGCAAAAATCAATGAATATTGTAAATGCACAAACAGTAATATCTCCACATTGCAAGGTGCAATTCTGAAATTTTTTGCTTTTTCCTGTTAATCCTAGCATGATAAAGAAGATTCAAAGAGAGTGAGATGCCAGCTCCTTTCATTCAGTCAGTAGCTTCAAACATTTCTGGTATATGAAAAACATGTTTTTCAATGGCAAAAATCAATGAATATTGTAAATGCACAAACAGTAATATCTCCACATTGCAAGGTGCAATTCTGAAATTTTTTGCTTTTTCCTGCTAATCCTAGCATGATAAAGAAGATTCAAAGAGAGTGAGATGCCAGCTCCTTTCATTCAGTCAGTAGCTTCAAACATTTCTGGTATATGAAAAACATGTTTTTCAATGGCAAAAATCAATGAATATTGTAAATGCACAAACAGTAATATCTCCACATTGCACGGTGCAATTCTGAAATTTTTAGCTTTTTCCTGTTAATCCTAGCATGATAAAGAAGATTCAAAGAGAGTGAGATGCCAGCTCCTTTCATTCAGTCAGTAGCTTCAAACATTTCTGGTATATGAAAAACATGTTTTTCAATGGCAAAAATCAATGAATATTGTAAATGCACAAACAGTAATATCTCCACATTGCAAGGTGCAATTCTGAAATTTTTTGCTTTTTCCTGTTAATCCTAGCATGATAAAGAAGATTCAAAGAGAGTGAGATGCCAGCTCCTTTCATTCAGTCAGTAGCTTCAAACATTTCTGGTATATGAAAAACATGTTTTTCAATGGCAAAAATCAATGAATATTGTAAATGCACAAACAGTAATATCTCCACATTGCAAGGTGTAATTCTGAAATTTTTTGCTTTTTCCTGCTAATCCTAGCATGATAAAGAAGATTCAAAGAGAGTGAGATGCCAGCTCCTTTCATTCAGTCAGTAGCTTCAAACATTTCTGGTATATGAAAAACATGTTTTTCAATGGCAAAAATCAATGAATATTGTAAATGCACAAACAGTAATATCTCCACATTGCACGGTGCAATTCTGAAATTTTTAGCTTTTTCCTGTTAATCCTAGCATGATAAAGAAGATTCAAAGAGAGTGAGATGCCAGCTCCTTTCATTCAGTCAGTAGCTTCAAACATTTCTGGTATATGAAAAACATGTTTTTCAATGGCAAAAATCAATGAATATTGTAAATGCACAAACAGTAATATCTCCACATTGCAAGGTGCAATTCTGAAATTTTTTGCTTTTTCCTGCTAATCCTAGCATGATAAAGAAGATTCAAAGAGAGTGAGATGCCAGCTCCTTTCATTCAGTCAGTAGCTTCAAACATTTCTGGTATATGAAAAACATGTTTTTCAATGGCAAAAATCAATGAATATTGTAAATGCACAAACAGTAATATCTCCACATTGCAAGGTGCAATTCGGAAATTTTTTGCTTTTTCCTGCTAATCCTAGCATGATAAAGAAGATTCAAAGAGAGTGAGATGCCAGCTCCTTTCATTCAGTCAGTAGCTTCAAACATTTCTGGTATATGAATAACATGATGTTTTTCAATGGCAAAAATCAATGAATATTGTAAATGCACAAACAGTAATATCTCCACATTGCAAGGTGCAATTCTGAAATGTTTTGCTTTTTCCTGCTAATCCTAGCATGATAAAGAAGATTCAAAGAGAGTGAGATGCCAGCTCCTTTCATTCAGTCAGTAGCTTCAAACATTTCTGGACGTTTTTCAATGGCAAAAATCAATGAATATTGTAAATGCACAAACAGTAATATCTCCACATTGCACGGTGCAATTCTGAAATTTTTAGCTTTTTCCTGTTAATCCTAGCATGATAAAGAAGATTCAAAGAGAGTGAGATGCCAGCTCCTTTCATTCAGTCAGTAGCTTCAAACATTTCTGGTATATGAAAAACATGTTTTTCAATGGCAAAAATCAATGAATATTGTAAATGCACAAACAGTAATATCTCCACATTGCAAGGTGCAATTCTGAAATTTTTTGCTTTTTCCTGCTAATCCTAGCATGATAAAGAAGATTCAAAGAGAGTGAGATGCCAGCTCCTTTCATTCAGTCAGTAGCTTCAAACATTTCTGGTATATGAAAAACATGTTTTTCAATGGCAAAAATCAATGAATATTGTAAATGCACAAACAGTAATATCTCCACATTGCAAGGTGCAATTCTGAAATTTTTTGCTTTTTCCTGTTAATCCTAGCATGATAAAGAAGATTCAAAGAGAGTGAGATGCCAGCTCCTTTCATTCAGTCAGTAGCTTCAAACATTTCTGGTATATGAAAAACATGTTTTTCAATGGCAAAAATCAATGAATATTGTAAATGCACAAACAGTAATATCTCCACATTGCAAGGTGCAATTCTGAAATTTTTTGCTTTTTCCTGCTATTCCTAGCATGATAAAGAAGATTCAAAGAGAGTGAGATGCCAGCTCCTTTCATTCAGTCAGTAGCTTCAAACATTTCTGGTATATGAAAAACATGTTTTTCAATGGCAAAAATCAATGAATATTGTAAATGCACAAACAGTAATATCTCCACATTGCACGGTGCAATTCTGAAATTTTTAGCTTTTTCCTGTTAATCCTAGCATGATAAAGAAGATTCAAAGAGAGTGAGATGCCAGCTCCTTTCATTCAGTCAGTAGCTTCAAACATTTCTGGTATATGAAAAACATGTTTTTCAATGGCAAAAATCAATGAATATTGTAAATGCACAAACAGTAATATCTCCACATTGCAAGGTTCAATTCTGAAATTTTTTGCTTTTTCCTGCTAATCCTAGCATGATAAAGAAGATTCAAAGAGAGTGAGATGCCAGCTCCTTTCATTCAGTCAGTAGCTTCAAACATTTCTGGTATATGAAAAACATGTTTTTCAATGGCAAAAATCAATGAATATTGTAAATGCACAAACAGTAATATCTCCACATTGCACGGTGCAATTCTGAAATTTTTAGCTTTTTCCTGTTAATCCTAGCATGATAAAGAAGATTCAAAGAGAGTGAGATGCCAGCTCCTTTCATTCAGTCAGTAGCTTCAAACATTTCTGGTATATGAAAAACATGTTTTTCAATGGCAAAAATCAATGAATATTGTAAATGCACAAACAGTAATATCTCCACATTGCAAGGTGCAATTCTGAAATTTTTTGCTTTTTCCTGTTAATCCTAGCATGATAAAGAAGATTCAAAGAGAGTGAGATGTCAGCTCCTTTCATTCAGTCAGTAGCTTCAAACATTTCTGGTATATGAAAAACATGTTTTTCAATGGCAAAAATCAATGAATATTTTAAATGCACAAACAGTAATATCTCCACATTGCAAGGTGCAATTCTGAAATTTTTTGCTTTTTCCTGCTAATCCTAGCATGATAAAGAAGATTCAAAGAGAGTGAGATGCCAGCTCCTTTCATTCAGTCAGTAGCTTCAAACATTTCTGGTATATGAAAAACATGTTTTTCAATGGCAAAAATCAATGAATATTGTAAATGCACAAACAGTAATATCTCCACATTGCACGGTGCAATTCTGAAATTTTTAGCTTTTTCCTGTTAATCCTAGCATGATAAAGAAGATTCAAAGAGAGTGAGATGCCAGCTCCTTTCATTCAGTCAGTAGCTTCAAACATTTCTGGTATATGAAAAACATGTTTTTCAATGGCAAAAATCAATGAATATTGTAAATGCACAAACAGTAATATCTCCACATTGCAAGGTGCAATTCTGAAATTTTTTGCTTTTTCCTGTTAATCCTAGCATGATAAAGAAGATTCAAAGAGAGTGAGATGCCAGCTCCTTTCATTCAGTCAGTAGCTTCAAACATTTCTGGTATAAGAAAAACATGTTTTTCAATGGCAAAAATCAATGAATATTGTAAATGCACAAACAGTAATATCTCCACATTGCACGGTGCAATTCTGAAATTTTTAGCTTTTTCCTGTTAATCCTAGCATGATAAAGAAGATTCAAAGAGAGTGAGATGCCAGCTCCTTTCATTCAGTCAGTAGCTTCAAACATTTCTGGTATATGAAAAACATGTTTTTCAATGGCAAAAATCAATGAATATTGTAAATGCACAAACAGTAATATCTCCACATTGCAAGGTGCAATTCTGAAATTTTTTGCTTTTTCCTGCTAATCCTAGCATGATAAAGAAGATTCAAAGAGTGAGATGCCAGCTCCTTTCATTCAGTCAGTAGCTTCAAACATTTCTGGTATATGAAAAACATGTTTTTCAATGGCAAAAATCAATGAATATTGTAAATGCACAAACAGTAATATCTCCACATTGCACGGTGCAATTCTGAAATTTTTAGCTTTTTCCTGTTAATCCTAGCATGATAAAGAAGATTCAAAGAGAGTGAGATGCCAGCTCCTTTCATTCAGTCAGTAGCTTCAAACATTTCTGGTATATGAAAAACATGTTTTTCAATGGCAAAAATCAATGAATATTGTAAATGCACAAACAGTAATATCTCCACATTGCAAGGTGCAATTCTGAAATTTTTTGCTTTTTCCTGTTAATCCTAGCATGATAAAGAAGATTCAAAGAGAGTGAGATGCCAGCTCCTTTCATTCAGTCAGTAGCTTCAAACATTTCTGGTATATGAAAAACATGTTTTTCAATGGCAAAAATCAATGAATATTGTAAATGCACAAACAGTAATATCTCCACATTGCAAGGTGCAATTCTGAAATTTTTTGCTTTTTCCTGCTAATCCTAGCATGATAAAGAAGATTCAAAGAGAGTGAGATGCCAGCTCCTTTCATTCAGTCAGTAGCTTCAAACATTTCTGGTATATGAAAAACATGTTTTTCAATGGCAAAAATCAATGAATATTGTAAATGCACAAACAGTAATATCTCCACATTGCACGGTGCAATTCTGAAATTTTTAGCTTTTTCCTGTTAATCCTAGCATGATAAAGAAGATTCAAAGAGAGTGAGATGCCAGCTCCTTTCATTCAGTCAGTAGCTTCAAACATTTCTGGTATATGAAAAACATGTTTTTCAATGGCAAAAATCAATGAATATTGTAAATGCACAAACAGTAATATCTCCACATTGCAAGGTTCAATTCTGAAATTTTTTGCTTTTTCCTGCTAATCCTAGCATGATAAAGAAGATTCAAAGAGAGTGAGATGCCAGCTCCTTTCATTCAGTCAGTAGCTTCAAACATTTCTGGTATATGAAAAACATGTTTTTCAATGGCAAAAATCAATGAATATTGTAAATGCACAAACAGTAATATCTCCACATTGCACGGTGCAATTCTGAAATTTTTAGCTTTTTCCTGTTAATCCTAGCATGATAAAGAAGATTCAAAGAGAGTGAGATGCCAGCTCCTTTCATTCAGTCAGTAGCTTCAAACATTTCTGGTATATGAAAAACATGTTTTTCAATGGCAAAAATCAATGAATATTGTAAATGCACAAACAGTAATATCTCCACATTGCAAGGTGCAATTCTGAAATTTTTTGCTTTTTCCTGTTAATCCTAGCATGATAAAGAAGATTCAAAGAGAGTGAGATGTCAGCTCCTTTCATTCAGTCAGTAGCTTCAAACATTTCTGGTATATGAAAAACATGTTTTTCAATGGCAAAAATCAATGAATATTTTAAATGCACAAACAGTAATATCTCCACATTGCAAGGTGCAATTCTGAAATTTTTTGCTTTTTCCTGCTAATCCTAGCATGATAAAGAAGATTCAAAGAGAGTGAGATGCCAGCTCCTTTCATTCAGTCAGTAGCTTCAAACATTTCTGGTATATGAAAAACATGTTTTTCAATGGCAAAAATCAATGAATATTGTAAATGCACAAACAGTAATATCTCCACATTGCACGGTGCAATTCTGAAATTTTTAGCTTTTTCCTGTTAATCCTAGCATGATAAAGAAGATTCAAAGAGAGTGAGATGCCAGCTCCTTTCATTCAGTCAGTAGCTTCAAACATTTCTGGTATATGAAAAACATGTTTTTCAATGGCAAAAATCAATGAATATTGTAAATGCACAAACAGTAATATCTCCACATTGCAAGGTGCAATTCTGAAATTTTTTGCTTTTTCCTGTTAATCCTAGCATGATAAAGAAGATTCAAAGAGAGTGAGATGCCAGCTCCTTTCATTCAGTCAGTAGCTTCAAACATTTCTGGTATAAGAAAAACATGTTTTTCAATGGCAAAAATCAATGAATATTGTAAATGCACAAACAGTAATATCTCCACATTGCACGGTGCAATTCTGAAATTTTTAGCTTTTTCCTGTTAATCCTAGCATGATAAAGAAGATTCAAAGAGAGTGAGATGCCAGCTCCTTTCATTCAGTCAGTAGCTTCAAACATTTCTGGTATATGAAAAACATGTTTTTCAATGACAAAAATCAATGAATATTGTAAATGCACAAACAGTAATTTCTCCACATTGCAAGGTGCAATTCTGAAATTTTTTGCTTTTTCCTGCTAATCCTAGCATGATAAAGAAGATTCAAAGAGTGAGATGCCAGCTCCTTTCATTCAGTCAGTAGCTTCAAACATTTCTGGTATATGAAAAACATGTTTTTCAATGGCAAAAATCAATGAATATTGTAAATGCACAAACAGTAATATCTCCACATTGCACGGTGCAATTCTGAAATTTTTAGCTTTTTCCTGTTAATCCTAGCATGATAAAGAAGATTCAAAGAGAGTGAGATGCCAGCTCCTTTCATTCAGTCAGTAGCTTCAAACATTTCTGGTATATGAAAAACATGTTTTTCAATGGCAAAAATCAATGAATATTGTAAATGCACAAACAGTAATATCTCCACATTGCAAGGTGCAATTCTGAAATTTTTTGCTTTTTCCTGCTAATCCTAGCATGATAAAGAAGATTCAAAGAGAGTGAGATGCCAGCTCCTTTCATTCAGTCAGTAGCTTCAAACATTTCTGGTATATGAAAAACATGTTTTTCAATGGCAAAAATCAATGAATATTGTAAATGCACAAACAGTAATATCTCCACATTGCACGGTGCAATTCTGAAATTTTTAGCTTTTTCCTGTTAATCCTAGCATGATAAAGAAGATTCAAAGAGAGTGAGATGCCAGCTCCTTTCATTCAGTCAGTAGCTTCAAACATTTCTGGTATATGAAAAACATGTTTTTCAATGGCAAAAATCAATGAATATTGTAAATGCACAAACAGTAATATCTCCACATTGCAAGGTGGAATTCTGAAATTTTTTGCTTTTTCCTGCTAATCCTAGCATGATAAAGAAGATTCAAAGAGAGTGAGATGCCAGCTCCTTTCATTCAGTCAGTAGCTTCAAACATTTCTGGTATATGAAAAACATGTTTTTCAATGGCAAAAATCAATGAATATTGTAAATGCACAAACAGTAATATCTCCACATTGCAAGGTGGAATTCTGAAATTTTTTGCTTTTTCCTGCTAATCCTAGCATGATAAAGAAGATTCAAAGAGAGTGAGATGCCAGCTCCTTTCATTCAGTCAGTAGCTTCAAACATTTCTGGTATATGAAAAACATGTTTTTCAATGGCAAAAATCAATGAATATTGTAAATGCACAAACAGTAATATCTCCACATTGCAAGGTGCAATTCGGAAATTTTTTGCTTTTTCCTGCTAATCCTAGCATGATAAAGAAGATTCAAAGAGAGTGAGATGCCAGCTCCTTTCATTCAGTCAGTAGCTTCAAACATTTCTGGTATATGAATAACATGATGTTTTTCAATGGCAAAAATCAATGAATATTGTAAATGCACAAACAGTAATATCTCCACATTGCAAGGTGCAATTCTGAAATTTTTTGCTTTTTCCTGCTAATCCTAGCATGATAAAGAAGATTCAAAGAGAGTGAGATGCCAGCTCCTTTCATTCAGTCAGTAGCTTCAAACATTTCTGGACGTTTTTCAATGGCAAAAATCAATGAATATTGTAAATGCACAAACAGTAATATCTCCACATTGCACGGTGCAATTCTGAAATTTTTAGCTTTTTCCTGTTAATCCTAGCATGATAAAGAAGATTCAAAGAGAGTGAGATGCCAGCTCCTTTCATTCAGTCAGTAGCTTCAAACATTTCTGGTATATGAAAAACATGTTTTTCAATGGCAAAAATCAATGAATATTGTAAATGCACAAACAGTAATATCTCCACATTGCAAGGTGCAATTCTGAAATTTTTTGCTTTTTCCTGCTAATCCTGGCATGATAAAGAAGATTCAAAGAGAGTGAGATGCCAGCTCCTTTCATTCAGTCAGTAGCTTCAAACATTTCTGGTATATGAAAAACATGTTTTTCAATGGCAAAAATCAATGAATATTGTAAATGCACAAACAGTAATATCTCCACATTGCAAGGTGCAATTCTGAAATTTTTTGCTTTTTCCTGTTAATCCTAGCATGATAAAGAAGATTCAAAGAGAGTGAGATGCCAGCTCCTTTCATTCAGTCAGTAGCTTCAAACATTTCTGGTATATGAAAAACATGTTTTTCAATGGCAAAAATCAATGAATATTGTAAATGCACAAACAGTAATATCTCCACATTGCAAGGTGCAATTCTGAAATTTTTTGCTTTTTCCTGCTAATCCTAGCATGATAAAGAAGATTCAAAGAGAGTGAGATGCCAGCTCCTTTCATTCAGTCAGTAGCTTCAAACATTTCTGGTATATGAAAAACATGTTTTTCAATGGCAAAAATCAATGAATATTGTAAATGCACAAACAGTAATATCTCCACATTGCACGGTGCAATTCTGAAATTTTTAGCTTTTTCCTGTTAATCCTAGCATGATAAAGAAGATTCAAAGAGAGTGAGATGCCAGCTCCTTTCATTCAGTCAGTAGCTTCAAACATTTCTGGTATATGAAAAACGTTTTTCAATGGCAAAAATCAATGAATATTGTAAATGCAAAAACAGTAATATCTCCACATTGCAAGGTTCAATTCTGAAATTTTTTGCTTTTTCCTGCTAATCCTAGCATGATAAAGAAGATTCAAAGAGAGTGAGATGCCAGCTCCTTTCATTCAGTCAGTAGCTTCAAACATTTCTGGTATATGAAAAACATGTTTTTCAATGGCAAAAATCAATGAATATTGTAAATGCACAAACAGTAATATCTCCACATTGCACGGTGCAATTCTGAAATTTTTAGCTTTTTCCTGTTAATCCTAGCATGATAAAGAAGATTCAAAGAGAGTGAGATGCCAGCTCCTTTCATTCAGTCAGTAGCTTCAAACATTTCTGGTATATGAAAAACATGTTTTTCAATGGCAAAAATCAATGAATATTGTAAATGCACAAACAGTAATATCTCCACATTGCAAGGTGCAATTCTGAAATTTTTTGCTTTTTCCTGTTAATCCTAGCATGATAAAGAAGATTCAAAGAGAGTGAGATGTCAGCTCCTTTCATTCAGTCAGTAGCTTCAAACATTTCTGGTATATGAAAAACATGTTTTTCAATGGCAAAAATCAATGAATATTGTAAATGCACAAACAGTAATATCTCCACATTGCAAGGTGCAATTCTGAAATTTTTTGCTTTTTCCTGCTAATCCTAGCATGATAAAGAAGATTCAAAGAGAGTGAGATGCCAGCTCCTTTCATTCAGTCAGTAGCTTCAAACATTTCTGGTATATGAAAAACATGTTTTTCAATGGCAAAAATCAATGAATATTGTAAATGCACAAACAGTAATATCTCCACATTGCACGGTGCAATTCTGAAATTTTTAGCTTTTTCCTGTTAATCCTAGCATGATAAAGAAGATTCAAAGAGAGTGAGATGCCAGCTCCTTTCATTCAGTCAGTAGCTTCAAACATTTCTGGTATATGAAAAACATGTTTTTCAATGGCAAAAATCAATGAATATTGTAAATGCACAAACAGTAATATCTCCACATTGCAAGGTGCAATTCTGAAATTTTTTGCTTTTTCCTGCTAATCCTAGCATGATAAAGAAGATTCAAAGAGAGTGAGATGCCAGCTCCTTTCATTCAGTCAGTAGCTTCAAACATTTCTGGTATATGAAAAACATGTTTTTCAATGGCAAAAATCAATGAATATTGTAAATGCACAAACAGTAATATCTCCACATTGCACGGTGCAATTCTGAAATTTTTAGCTTTTTCCTGTTAATCCTAGCATGATAAAGAAGATTCAAAGAGAGTGAGATGCCAGCTCCTTTCATTCAGTCAGTAGCTTCAAACATTTCTGGTATATGAAAAACATGTTTTTCAATGGCAAAAATCAATGAATATTGTAAATGCACAAACAGTAATATCTCCACATTGCAAGGTGCAATTCTGAAATTTTTTGCTTTTTCCTGCTAATCCTAGCATGATAAAGAAGATTCAAAGAGTGAGATGCCAGCTCCTTTCATTCAGTCAGTAGCTTCAAACATTTCTGGTATATGAAAAACATGTTTTTCAATGGCAAAAATCAATGAATATTGTAAATGCACAAACAGTAATATCTCCACATTGCACGGTGCAATTCTGAAATTTTTAGCTTTTTCCTGTTAATCCTAGCATGATAAAGAAGATTCAAAGAGAGTGAGATGCCAGCTCCTTTCATTCAGTCAGTAGCTTCAAACATTTCTGGTATATGAAAAACATGTTTTTCAATGGCAAAAATCAATGAATATTGTAAATGCACAAACAGTAATATCTCCACATTGCAAGGTGCAATTCTGAAATTTTTTGCTTTTTCCTGTTAATCCTAGCATGATAAAGAAGATTCAAAGAGAGTGAGATGCCAGCTCCTTTCATTCAGTCAGTAGCTTCAAACATTTCTGGTATATGAAAAACATGTTTTTCAATGGCAAAAATCAATGAATATTGTAAATGCACAAACAGTAATATCTCCACATTGCAAGGTGCAATTCTGAAATTTTTTGCTTTTTCCTGCTAATCCTAGCATGATAAAGAAGATTCAAAGAGAGTGAGATGCCAGCTCCTTTCATTCAGTCAGTAGCTTCAAACATTTCTGGTATATGAAAAACATGTTTTTCAATGGCAAAAATCAATGAATATTGTAAATGCACAAACAGTAATATCTCCACATTGCAAGGTGCAATTCTGAAATTTTTTGCTTTTTCCTGCTAATCCTAGCATGATAAAGAAGATTCAAAGAGAGTGAGATGCCAGCTCCTTTCATTCAGTCAGTAGCTTCAAACATTTCTGGTATATGAAAAACATGTTTTTCAATGGCAAAAATCAATGAATATTGTAAATGCACAAACAGTAATATCTCCACATTGCACGGTGCAATTCTGAAATTTTTAGCTTTTTCCTGTTAATCCTAGCATGATAAAGAAGATTCAAAGAGAGTGAGATGCCAGCTCCTTTCATTCAGTCAGTAGCTTCAAACATTTCTGGTATATGAAAAACATGTTTTTCAATGGCAAAAATCAATGAATATTGTAAATGCACAAACAGTAATATCTCCACATTGCAAGGTGCAATTCTGAAATTTTTTGCTTTTTCCTGCTAATCCTAGCATGATAAAGAAGATTCAAAGAGAGTGAGATGCCAGCTCCTTTCATTCAGTCAGTAGCTTCAAACATTTCTGGTATATGAAAAACATGTTTTTCAATGGCAAAAATCAATGAATATTGTAAATGCACAAACAGTAATATCTCCACATTGCACGGTGCAATTCTGAAATTTTTAGCTTTTTCCTGTTAATCCTAGCATGATAAAGAAGATTCAAAGAGAGTGAGATGCCAGCTCCTTTCATTCAGTCAGTAGCTTCAAACATTTCTGGTATATGAAAAACATGTTTTTCAATGGCAAAAATCAATGAATATTGTAAATGCACAAACAGTAATATCTCCACATTGCAAGGTGCAATTCTGAAATTTTTTGCTTTTTCCTGTTAATCCTAGCATGATAAAGAAGATTCAAAGAGAGTGAGATGCCAGCTCCTTTCATTCAGTCAGTAGCTTCAAACATTTCTGGTATATGAAAAACATGTTTTTCAATGGCAAAAATCAATGAATATTGTAAATGCACAAACAGTAATATCTCCACATTGCAAGGTGCAATTCTGAAATTTTTTGCTTTTTCCTGCTAATCCTAGCATGATAAAGAAGATTCAAAGAGAGTGAGATGCCAGCTCCTTTCATTCAGTCAGTAGCTTCAAACATTTCTGGTATATGAAAAACATGTTTTTCAATGGCAAAAATCAATGAATATTGTAAATGCACAAACAGTAATATCTCCACATTGCACGGTGCAATTCTGAAATTTTTAGCTTTTTCCTGTTAATCCTAGCATGATAAAGAAGATTCAAAGAGAGTGAGATGCCAGCTCCTTTCATTCAGTCAGTAGCTTCAAACATTTCTGGTATATGAAAAACATGTTTTTCAATGGCAAAAATCAATGAATATTGTAAATGCACAAACAGTAATATCTCCACATTGCAAGGTGCAATTCTGAAATTTTTTGCTTTTTCCTGCTAATCCTAGCATGATAAAGAAGATTCAAAGAGAGTGAGATGCCAGCTCCTTTCATTCAGTCAGTAGCTTCAAACATTTCTGGTATATGAAAAACATGTTTTTCAATGGCAAAAATCAATGAATATTGTAAATGCACAAACAGTAATATCTCCACATTGCACGGTGCAATTCTGAAATTTTTAGCTTTTTCCTGTTAATCCTAGCATGATAAAGAAGATTCAAAGAGAGTGAGATGCCAGCTCCTTTCATTCAGTCAGTAGCTTCAAACATTTCTGGTATATGAAAAACATGTTTTTCAATGGCAAAAATCAATGAATATTGTAAATGCACAAACAGTAATATCTCCACATTGCAAGGTGCAATTCTGAAATTTTTTGCTTTTTCCTGTTAATCCTAGCATGATAAAGAAGATTCAAAGAGAGTGAGATGCCAGCTCCTTTCATTCAGTCAGTAGCTTCAAACATTTCTGGTATATGAAAAACATGTTTTTCAATGGCAAAAATCAATGAATATTGTAAATGCACAAACAGTAATATCTCCACATTGCAAGGTGCAATTCTGAAATTTTTTGCTTTTTCCTGCTAATCCTAGCATGATAAAGAAGATTCAAAGAGAGTGAGATGCCAGCTCCTTTCATTCAGTCAGTAGCTTCAAACATTTCTGGTATATGAAAAACATGTTTTTCAATGGCAAAAATCAATGAATATTGTAAATGCACAAACAGTAATATCTCCACATTGCAAGGTGCAATTCTGAAATTTTTTGCTTTTTCCTGTTAATCCTAGCATGATAAAGAAGATTCAAAGAGAGTGAGATGCCAGCTCCTTTCATTCAGTCAGTAGCTTCAAACATTTCTGGTATATGAAAAACATGTTTTTCAATGGCAAAAATCAATGAATATTGTAAATGCACAAACAGTAATATCTCCACATTGCAAGGTGCAATTCTGAAATTTTTTGCTTTTTCCTGCTAATCCTAGCATGATAAAGAAGATTCAAAGAGAGTGAGATGCCAGCTCCTTTCATTCAGTCAGTAGCTTCAAACATTTCTGGTATATGAAATACATGTTTTTCAATGGCAAAAATCAATGAATATTGTAAATGCACAAACAGTAATATCTCCACATTGCACGGTGCAATTCTGAAATTTTTAGCTTTTTCCTGTTAATCCTAGCATGATAAAGAAGATTCAAAGAGAGTGAGATGCCAGCTCCTTTCATTCAGTCAGTAGCTTCAAACATTTCTGGTATATGAAAAACATGTTTTTCAATGGCAAAAATCAATGAATATTGTAAATGCACAAACAGTAATATCTCCACATTGCAAGGTGCAATTCTGAAATTTTTTGCTTTTTCCTGCTAATCCTAGCATGATAAAGAAGATTCAAAGAGAGTGAGATGCCAGCTCCTTTCATTCAGTCAGTAGCTTCAAACATTTCTGGTATATGAAAAACATGTTTTTCAATGGCAAAAATCAATGAATATTGTAAATGCACAAACAGTAATATCTCCACATTGCACGGTGCAATTCTGAAATTTTTAGCTTTTTCCTGTTAATCCTAGCATGATAAAGAAGATTCAAAGAGAGTGAGATGCCAGCTCCTTTCATTCAGTCAGTAGCTTCAAACATTTCTGGTATATGAAAAACATGTTTTTCAATGGCAAAAATCAATGAATATTGTAAATGCACAAACAGTAATATCTCCACATTGCAAGGTGCAATTCTGAAATTTTTTGCTTTTTCCTGTTAATCCTAGCATGATAAAGAAGATTCAAAGAGAGTGAGATGCCAGCTCCTTTCATTCAGTCAGTAGCTTCAAACATTTCTGGTATATGAAAAACATGTTTTTCAATGGCAAAAATCAATGAATATTGTAAATGCACAAACAGTAATATCTCCACATTGCAAGGTGCAATTCTGAAATTTTTTGCTTTTTCCTGCTAATCCTAGCATGATAAAGAAGATTCAAAGAGAGTGAGATGCCAGCTCCTTTCATTCAGTCAGTAGCTTCAAACATTTCTGGTATATGAAAAACATGTTTTTCAATGGCAAAAATCAATGAATATTGTAAATGCACAAACAGTAATATCTCCACATTGCAAGGTGCAATTCGGAAATTTTTTGCTTTTTCCTGCTAATCCTAGCATGATAAAGAAGATTCAAAGAGAGTGAGATGCCAGCTCCTTTCATTCAGTCAGTAGCTTCAAACATTTCTGGACATTTTTCAATGGCAAAAATCAATGAATATTGTAAATGCACAAACAGTAATATCTCCACATTGCAAGGTGCAATTCTGAAATTTTTTGCTTTTTCCTGTTAATCCTAGCATGATAAAGAAGATTCAAAGAGAGTGAGATGCCAGCTCCTTTCATTCAGTCAGTAGCTTCAAACATTTCTGGTATATGAAAAACATGTTTTTCAATGGCAAAAATCAATGAATATTGTAAATGCACAAACAGTAATATCTCCACATTGCAAGGTGCAATTCTGAAATTTTTTGCTTTATCCTGCTAATCCTAGCATGATAAAGAAGATTCAAAGAGAGTGAGATGCCAGCTCCTTTCATTCAGTCAGTAGCTTCAAACATTTCTGGTATATGAAAAACATGTTTTTCAATGGCAAAAATCAATGAATATTGTAAATGCACAAACAGTAATATCTCCACATTGCAAGGTGCAATTCTGAAATTTTTTGCTTTTTCCTGCTAATCCTAGCATGATAAAGAAGATTCAAAGAGAGTGAGATGCCAGCTCCTTTCATTCAGTCAGTAGCTTCAAACATTTCTGGTATATGAAAAACATGTTTTTCAATGGCAAAAATCAATGAATATTGTAAATGCACAAACAGTAATATCTCCACATTGCAAGGTGCAATTCTGAAATTTTTTGCTTTTTCCTGCTAATCCTAGCATGATAAAGAAGATTCAAAGAGAGTGAGATGCCAGCTCCTTTCATTCAGTCAGTAGCTTCAAACATTTCTGGTATATGAAAAACATGTTTTTCAATGGCAAAAATCAATGAATATTGTAAATGCACAAACAGTAATATCTCCACATTGCACGGTGCAATTCTGAAATTTTTAGCTTTTTCCTGTTAATCCTAGCATGATAAAGAAGATTCAAAGAGAGTGAGATGCCAGCTCCTTTCATTCAGTCAGTAGCTTCAAACATTTCTGGTATATGAAAAACATGTTTTTCAATGGCAAAAATCAATGAATATTGTAAATGCACAAACAGTAATATCTCCACATTGCAAGGTGCAATTCTGAAATTTTTTGCTTTTTCCTGTTAATCCTAGCATGATAAAGAAGATTCAAAGAGAGTGAGATGCCAGCTCCTTTCATTCAGTCAGTAGCTTCAAACATTTCTGGTATATGAAAAACATGTTTTTCAATGGCAAAAATCAATGAATATTGTAAATGCACAAACAGTAATATCTCCACATTGTAAGGTGCAATTCTGAAATTTTTTACTTTTTCCTGCTAATCCTAGCATGATAAAGAAGATTCAAAGAGAGTGAGATGCCAGCTCCTTTCATTCAGTCAGTAGCTTCAAACATTTCTGGTATATGAAAAACATGTTTTTCAATGGCAAAAATCAATGAATATTGTAAATGCACAAACAGTAATATCTCCACATTGCAAGGTGCAATTCTGAAATTTTTTGCTTTATCCTGCTAATCCTAGCATGATAAAGAAGATTCAAAGAGAGTGAGATGCCAGCTCCTTTCATTCAGTCAGTAGCTTCAAACATTTCTGGTATATGAAAAACATGTTTTTCAATGGCAAAAATCAATGAATATTGTAAATGCAAAAACAGTAATATCTCCACATTGCAAGGTGCAATTCTGAAATTTTTTGCTTTTTCCTGCTAATCCTAGCATGATAAAGAAGATTCAAAGAGAGTGAGATGCCAGCTCCTTTCATTCAGTCAGTAGCTTCAAACATTTCTGGACGTTTTTCAATGGCAAAAATCAATGAATATTGTAAATGCACAAACAGTAATATCTCCACATTGCAAGGTGCAATTCTGAAATTTTTTGCTTTTTCCTGTTAATCCTAGCATGTTAAAGAAGACTCAAAGAGAGTGAGATGCCAGCTCCTTTCATTCAGTCAGTAGCTTCAAACATTTCTGGTATATGAAAAACATGTTTTTCAATGGCAAAAATCAATGAATATTGTAAATGCACAAACAGTAATATCTCCACATTGCAAGGTGGAATTCTGAAATTTTTTGCTTTTTCCTGCTAATCCTAGCATGATAAAGAAGATTCAAAGAGAGTGAGATGCCAGCTCCTTTCATTCAGTCAGTAGCTTCAAACATTTCTGGTATATGAAAAACATGTTTTTCAATGGCAAAAATCAATGAATATTGTAAATGCACAAACAGTAATATCTCCATATTGCAAGGTGCAATTCGGAAATTTTTTGCTTTTTCCTGCTAATCCTAGCATGATAAAGAAGATTCAAAGAGAGTGAGATGCCAGCTCCTTTCATTCAGTCAGTAGCTTCAAACATTTCTGGTATATGAATAACATGATGTTTTTCAATGGCAAAAATCAATGAATATTGTAAATGCACAAACAGTAATATCTCCACATTGCAAGGTGCAATTCTGAAATTTTTTGCTTTTTCCTGCTAATCCTAGCATGATAAAGAAGATTCAAAGAGAGTGAGATGCCAGCTCCTTTCATTCAGTCAGTAGCTTCAAACATTTCTGGACGTTTTTCAATGGCAAAAATCAATGAATATTGTAAATGCACAAACAGTAATATCTCCACATTGCACGGTGCAATTCTGAAATTTTTAGCTTTTTCCTGTTAATCCTAGCATGATAAAGAAGATTCAAAGAGAGTGAGATGCCAGCTCCTTTCATTCAGTCAGTAGCTTCAAACATTTCTGGTATATGAAAAACATGTTTTTCAATGGCAAAAATCAATGAATATTGTAAATGCACAAACAGTAATATCTCCACATTGCAAGGTGCAATTCTGAAATTTTTTGCTTTTTCCTGCTAATCCTAGCATGATAAACAAGATTCAAAGAGAGTGAGATGCCAGCTCCTTTCATTCAGTCAGTAGCTTCAAACATTTCTGGTATATGAAAAACATGTTTTTCAATGGCAAAAATCAATGAATATTGTAAATGCACAAACAGTAATATCTCCACATTGCAAGGTGCAATTCTGAAATTTTTTGCTTTTTCCTGTTAATCCTAGCATGATAAAGAAGATTCAAAGAGAGTGAGATGCCAGCTCCTTTCATTCAGTCAGTAGCTTCAAACATTTCTGGTATATGAAAAACATGTTTTTCAATGGCAAAAATCAATGAATATTGTAAATGCACAAACAGTAATATCTCCACATTGCAAGGTGCAATTCTGAAATTTTTTGCTTTTTCCTGCTAATCCTAGCATGATAAAGAAGATTCAAAGAGAGTGAGATGCCAGCTCCTTTCATTCAGTCAGTAGCTTCAAACATTTCTGGTATATGAAAAACATGTTTTTCAATGGCAAAAATCAATGAATATTGTAAATGCACAAACAGTAATATCTCCACATTGCACGGTGCAATTCTGAAATTTTTAGCTTTTTCCTGTTAATCCTAGCATGATAAAGAAGATTCAAAGAGAGTGAGATGCCAGCTCCTTTCATTCAGTCAGTAGCTTCAAACATTTCTGGTATATGAAAAACATGTTTTTCAATGGCAAAAATCAATGAATATTGTAAATGCACAAACAGTAATATCTCCACATTGCAAGGTTCAATTCTGAAATTTTTTGCTTTTTCCTGCTAATCCTAGCATGATAAAGAAGATTCAAAGAGAGTGAGATGCCAGCTCCTTTCATTCAGTCAGTAGCTTCAAACATTTCTGGTATATGAAAAACATGTTTTTCAATGGCAAAAATCAATGAATATTGTAAATGCACAAACAGTAATATCTCCACATTGCACGGTGCAATTCTGAAATTTTTAGCTTTTTCCTGTTAATCCTAGCATGATAAAGAAGATTCAAAGAGAGTGAGATGCCAGCTCCTTTCATTCAGTCAGTAGCTTCAAACATTTCTGGTATATGAAAAACATGTTTTTCAATGGCAAAAATCAATGAATATTGTAAATGCACAAACAGTAATATCTCCACATTGCAAGGTGCAATTCTGAAATTTTTTGCTTTTTCCTGTTAATCCTAGCATGATAAAGAAGATTCAAAGAGAGTGAGATGTCAGCTCCTTTCATTCAGTCAGTAGCTTCAAACATTTCTGGTATATGAAAAACATGTTTTTCAATGGCAAAAATCAATGAATATTGTAAATGCACAAACAGTAATATCTCCACATTGCAAGGTGCAATTCTGAAATTTTTTGCTTTTTCCTGCTAATCCTAGCATGATAAAGAAGATTCAAAGAGAGTGAGATGCCAGCTCCTTTCATTCAGTCAGTAGCTTCAAACATTTCTGGTATATGAAAAACATGTTTTTCAATGGCAAAAATCAATGAATATTGTAAATGCACAAACAGTAATATCTCCACATTGCACGGTGCAATTCTGAAATTTTTAGCTTTTTCCTGTTAATCCTAGCATGATAAAGAAGATTCAAAGAGAGTGAGATGCCAGCTCCTTTCATTCAGTCAGTAGCTTCAAACATTTCTGGTATATGAAAAACATGTTTTTCAATGGCAAAAATCAATGAATATTGTAAATGCACAAACAGTAATATCTCCACATTCCAAGGTGCAATTCTGAAATTTTTTGCTTTTTCCTGCTAATCCTAGCATGATAAAGAAGATTCAAAGAGAGTGAGATGCCAGCTCCTTTCATTCAGTCAGTAGCTTCAAACATTTCTGGTATATGAAAAACATGTTTTTCAATGGCAAAAATCAATGAATATTGTAAATGCACAAACAGTAATATCTCCACATTGCACGGTGCAATTCTGAAATTTTTTGCTTTTTCCTGTTAATCCTAGCATGATAAAGAAGATTCAAAGAGAGTGAGATGCCAGCTCCTTTCATTCAGTCAGTAGCTTCAAACATTTCTGGTATATGAAAAACATGTTTTTCAATGGCAAAAATCAATGAATATTGTAAATGCACAAACAGTAATATCTCCACATTGCAAGGTGCAATTCTGAAATTTTTTGCTTTTTCCTGCTAATCCTAGCATGATAAAGAAGATTCAAAGAGTGAGATGCCAGCTCCTTTCATTCAGTCAGTAGCTTCAAACATTTCTGGTATATGAAAAACATGTTTTTCAATGGCAAAAATCAATGAATATTGTAAATGCACAAACAGTAATATCTCCACATTGCACGGTGCAATTCTGAAATTTTTAGCTTTTTCCTGTTAATCCTAGCATGATAAAGAAGATTCAAAGAGAGTGAGATGCCAGCTCCTTTCATTCAGTCAGTAGCTTCAAACATTTCTGGTATATGAAAAACATGTTTTTCAATGGCAAAAATCAATGAATATTGTAAATGCACAAACAGTAATATCTCCACATTGCAAGGTGCAATTCTGAAATTTTTTGCTTTTTCCTGTTAATCCTAGCATGATAAAGAAGATTCAAAGAGAGTGAGATGCCAGCTCCTTTCATTCAGTCAGTAGCTTCAAACATTTCTGGTATATGAAAAACATGTTTTTCAATGGCAAAAATCAATGAATATTGTAAATGCACAAACAGTAATATCTCCACATTGCAAGGTGCAATTCTGAAATTTTTTGCTTTTTCCTGCTAATCCTAGCATGATAAAGAAGATTCAAAGAGAGTGAGATGCCAGCTCCTTTCATTCAGTCAGTAGCTTCAAACATTTCTGGTATATGAAAAACATGTTTTTCAATGGCAAAAATCAATGAATATTGTAAATGCACAAACAGTAATATCTCCACATTGCAAGGTGCAATTCTGAAATTTTTTGCTTTTTCCTGCTAATCCTAGCATGATAAAGAAGATTCAAAGAGAGTGAGATGCCAGCTCCTTTCATTCAGTCAGTAGCTTCAAACATTTCTGGTATATGAAAAACATGTTTTTCAATGGCAAAAATCAATGAATATTGTAAATGCACAAACAGTAATATCTCCACATTGCACGGTGCAATTCTGAAATTTTTAGCTTTTTCCTGTTAATCCTAGCATGATAAAGAAGATTCAAAGAGAGTGAGATGCCAGCTCCTTTCATTCAGTCAGTAGCTTCAAACATTTCTGGTATATGAAAAACATGTTTTTCAATGGCAAAAATCAATGAATATTGTAAATGCACAAACAGTAATATCTCCACATTGCAAGGTGCAATTCTGAAATTTTTTGCTTTTTCCTGCTAATCCTAGCATGATAAAGAAGATTCAAAGAGAGTGAGATGCCAGCTCCTTTCATTCAGTCAGTAGCTTCAAACATTTCTGGTATATGAAAAACATGTTTTTCAATGGCAAAAATCAATGAATATTGTAAATGCACAAACAGTAATATCTCCACATTGCACGGTGCAATTCTGAAATTTTTAGCTTTTTCCTGTTAATCCTAGCATGATAAAGAAGATTCAAAGAGAGTGAGATGCCAGCTCCTTTCATTCAGTCAGTAGCTTCAAACATTTCTGGTATATGAAAAACATGTTTTTCAATGGCAAAAATCAATGAATATTGTAAATGCACAAACAGTAATATCTCCACATTGCAAGGTGCAATTCTGAAATTTTTTGCTTTTTCCTGTTAATCCTAGCATGATAAAGAAGATTCAAAGAGAGTGAGATGCCAGCTCCTTTCATTCAGTCAGTAGCTTCAAACATTTCTGGTATATGAAAAACATGTTTTTCAATGGCAAAAATCAATGAATATTGTAAATGCACAAACAGTAATATCTCCACATTGCAAGGTGCAATTCTGAAATTTTTTGCTTTTTCCTGTTAATCCTAGCATGATAAAGAAGATTCAAAGAGAGTGAGATGCCAGCTCCTTTCATTCAGTCAGTAGCTTCAAACATTTCTGGTATATGAAAAACATGTTTTTCAATGGCAAAAATCAATGAATATTGTAAATGCACAAACAGTAATATCTCCACATTGCAAGGTGCAATTCTGAAATTTTTTGCTTTTTCCTGTTAATCCTAGCATGATAAAGAAGATTCAAAGAGAGTGAGATGCCAGCTCCTTTCATTCAGTCAGTAGCTTCAAACATTTCTGGTATATGAAAAACATGTTTTTCAATGGCAAAAATCAATGAATATTGTAAATGCACAAACAGTAATATCTCCACATTGCAAGGTGCAATTCTGAAATTTTTTGCTTTTTCCTGTTAATCCTAGCATGATAAAGAAGATTCAAAGAGAGTGAGATGCCAGCTCCTTTCATTCAGTCAGTAGCTTCAAACATTTCTGGTATATGAAAAACATGTTTTTCAATGGCAAAAATCAATGAATATTGTAAATGCACAAACAGTAATATCTCCACATTGCAAGGTGCAATTCTGAAATTTTTTGCTTTTTCCTGCTAATCCTAGCATGATAAAGAAGATTCAAAGAGAGTGAGATGCCAGCTCCTTTCATTCAGTCAGTAGCTTCAAACATTTCTGGTATATGAAAAACATGTTTTTCAATGGCAAAAATCAATGAATATTGTAAATGCACAAACAGTAATATCTCCACATTGCAAGGTGCAATTCTGAAATTTTTTGCTTTTTCCTGCTAATCCTAGCATGATAAAGAAGATTCAAAGAGAGTGAGATGCCAGCTCCTTTCATTCAGTCAGTAGCTTCAAACATTTCTGGTATATGAAAAACATGTTTTTCAATGGCAAAAATCAATGAATATTGTAAATGCACAAACAGTAATATCTCCACATTGCAAGGTGCAATTCTGAAATTTTTTGCTTTTTCCTGCTAATCCTAGCATGATAAAGAAGATTCAAAGAGAGTGAGATGCCAGCTCCTTTCATTCAGTCAGTAGCTTCAAACATTTCTGGTATATGAAAAACATGTTTTTCAATGGCAAAAATCAATGAATATTGTAAATGCACAAACAGTAATATCTCCACATTGCACGGTGCAATTCTGAAATTTTTAGCTTTTTCCTGTTAATCCTAGCATGATAAAGATTCAAAGAGAGTGAGATGCCAGCTCCTTTCATTCAGTCAGTAGCTTCAAACATTTCTGGTATATGAAAAACATGTTTTTCAATGGCAAAAATCAATGAATATTGTAAATGCACAAACAGTAATATCTCCACATTGCAAGGTGCAATTCTGAAATTTTTTGCTTTTTCCTGCTAATCCTAGCATGATAAAGAAGATTCAAAGAGAGTGAGATGCCAGCTCCTTTCATTCAGTCAGTAGCTTCAAACATTTCTGGTATATGAAAAACATGTTTTTCAATGGCAAAAATCAATGAATATTGTAAATGCACAAACAGTAATATCTCCACATTGCACGGTGCAATTCTGAAATTTTTAGCTTTTTCCTGTTAATCCTAGCATGATAAAGAAGATTCAAAGAGAGTGAGATGCCAGCTCCTTTCATTCAGTCAGTAGCTTCAAACATTTCTGGTATATGAAAAACATGTTTTTCAATGGCAAAAATCAATGAATATTGTAAATGCACAAACAGTAATATCTCCACATTGCAAGGTGCAATTCTGAAATTTTTTGCTTTTTCCTGTTAATCCTAGCATGATAAAGAAGATTCAAAGAGAGTGAGATGCCAGCTCCTTTCATTCAGTCAGTAGCTTCAAACATTTCTGGTATATGAAAAATATGTTTTTCAATGGCAAAAATCAATGAATATTGTAAATGCACAAACAGTAATATCTCCACATTGCAAGGTGTAATTCTGAAATTTTTTGCTTTTTCCTGCTAATCCTAGCATGATAAAGAAGATTCAAAGAGAGTGAGATGCCAGCTCCTTTCATTCAGTCAGTAGCTTCAAACATTTCTGGTATATGAAAAACATGTTTTTCAATGGCAAAAATCAATGAATATTGTAAATGCACAAACAGTAATATCTCCACATTGCACGGTGCAATTCTGAAATTTTTAGCTTTTTCCTGTTAATCCTAGCATGATAAAGAAGATTCAAAGAGAGTGAGATGCCAGCTCCTTTCATTCAGTCAGTAGCTTCAAACATTTCTGGTATATGAAAAACATGTTTTTCAATGGCAAAAATCAATGAATATTGTAAATGCACAAACAGTAATATCTCCACATTGCAAGGTGCAATTCTGAAATTTTTTGCTTTTTCCTGCTAATCCTAGCATGATAAAGAAGATTCAAAGAGAGTGAGATGCCAGCTCCTTTCATTCAGTCAGAAGCTTCAAACATTTCTGGTATATGAAAAACATGTTTTTCAATGGCAAAAATCAATGAATATTGTAAATGCACAAACAGTAATATCTCCACATTGCACGGTGCAATTCTGAAATTTTTAGCTTTTTCCTGTTAATCCTAGCATGATAAAGAAGATTCAAAGAGAGTGAGATGCCAGCTCCTTTCATTCAGTCAGTAGCCTCAAACATTTCTGGTATATGAAAAACATGTTTTTCAATGGCAAAAATCAATGAATATTGTAAATGCACAAACAGTAATATCTCCACATTGCAAGGTGCAATTCTGAAATTTTTTGCTTTTTCCTGCTAATCCTAGCATGATAAAGAAGATTCAAAGAGAGTGAGATGCCAGCTCCTTTCATTCAGTCAGTAGCTTCAAACATTTCTGGTATATGAAAAACATGTTTTTCAATGGCAAAAATCAATGAATATTGTAAATGCACAAACAGTAATATCTCCACATTGCACGGTGCAATTCTGAAATTTTTAGCTTTTTCCTGTTAATCCTAGCATGATAAAGAAGATTCAAAGAGAGTGAGATGCCAGCTCCTTTCATTCAGTCAGTAGCTTCAAACATTTCTGGTATATGAAAAACATGTTTTTCAATGGCAAAAATCAATGAATATTGTAAATGCACAAACAGTAATATCTCCACATTGCAAGGTGCAATTCTGAAATTTTTTGCTTTTTCCTGTTAATCCTAGCATGATAAAGAAGATTCAAAGAGAGTGAGATGCCAGCTCCTTTCATTCAGTCAGTAGCTTCAAACATTTCTGGTATATGAAAAACATGTTTTTCAATGGCAAAAATCAATGAATATTGTAAATGCACAAACAGTAATATCTCCACATTGCACGGTGCAATTCTGAAATTTTTAGCTTTTTCCTGTTAATCCTAGCATGATAAAGAAGATTCAAAGAGAGTGAGATGCCAGCTCCTTTCATTCAGTCAGTAGCTTCAAACATTTCTGGTATATGAAAAACATGTTTTTCAATGGCAAAAATCAATGAATATTGTAAATGCACAAACAGTAATATCTCCACATTGCAAGGTGTAATTCTGAAATTTTTTGCTTTTTCCTGCTAATCCTAGCATGATAAAGAAGATTCAAAGAGAGTGAGATGCCAGCTCCTTTCATTCAGTCAGTAGCTTCAAACATTTCTGGTATATGAAAAACATGTTTTTCAATGGCAAAAATCAATGAATATTGTAAATGCACAAACAGTAATATCTCCACATTGCAAGGTGCAATTCTGAAATTTTTTGCTTTTTCCTGCTAATCCTAGCATGATAAAGAAGATTCAAAGAGAGTGAGATGCCAGCTCCTTTCATTCAGTCAGTAGCTTCAAACATTTCTGGTATATGAAAAACATGTTTTTCTATGGCAAAAATCAATGAATATTGTAAATGCACAAACAGTAATATCTCCACATTGCACGGTGCAATTCTGAAATTTTTAGCTTTTTCCTGTTAATCCTAGCATGATAAAGAAGATTCAAAGAGAGTGAGATGCCAGCTCCTTTCATTCAGTCAGTAGCTTCAAACATTTCTGGTATATGAAAAACATGTTTTTCAATGGCAAAAATCAATGAATATTGTAAATGCACAAACAGTAATATCTCCACATTGCAAGGTGCAATTCTGAAATTTTTTGCTTTTTCCTGTTAATCCTAGCATGATAAAGAAGATTCAAAGAGAGTGAGATGCCAGCTCCTTTCATTCAGTCAGTAGCTTCAAACATTTCTGGTATATGAAAAACGTTTTTCAATGGCAAAAATCAATGAATATTGTAAATGCACAAACAGTAATATCTCCACATTGCAAGGTGCAATTCTGAAATTTTTTGCTTTTTCCTGTTAATCCTAGCATGATAAAGAAGATTCAAAGAGAGTGAGATGCCAGCTCCTTTCATTCAGTCAGTAGCTTCAAACATTTCTGGTATATGAAAAACATGTTTTTCAATGGCAAAAATCAATGAATATTGTAAATGCACAAACAGTAATATCTCCACATTGCAAGGTGCAATTCTGAAATTTTTTGCTTTTTCCTGCTAATCCTAGCATGATAAAGAAGATTCAAAGAGAGTGAGATGCCAGCTCCTTTCATTCAGTCAGTAGCTTCAAACATTTCTGGTATATGAAAAACATGTTTTTCAATGGCAAAAATCAATGAATATTGTAAATGCACAAACAGTAATATCTCCACATTGCACGGTGCAATTCTGAAATTTTTAGCTTTTTCCTGTTAATCCTAGCATGATAAAGAAGATTCAAAGAGAGTGAGATGCCAGCTCCTTTCATTCAGTCAGTAGCTTCAAACATTTCTGGTATATGAAAAACATGTTTTTCAATGGCAAAAATCAATGAATATTGTAAATGCACAAACAGTAATATCTCCACATTGCAAGGTGCAATTCTGAAATTTTTTGCTTTTTCCTGCTAATCCTAGCATGATAAAGAAGATTCAAAGAGAGTGAGATGCCAGCTCCTTTCATTCAGTCAGTAGCTTCAAACATTTCTGGTATATGAAAAACATGTTTTTCAATGGCAAAAATCAATGAATATTGTAAATGCACAAACAGTAATATCTCCACATTGCACGGTGCAATTCTGAAATTTTTAGCTTTTTCCTGTTAATCCTAGCATGATAAAGAAGATTCAAAGAGAGTGAGATGCCAGCTCCTTTCATTCAGTCAGTAGCTTCAAACATTTCTGGTATATGAAAAACATGTTTTTCAATGGCAAAAATCAATGAATATTGTAAATGCACAAACAGTAATATCTCCACATTGCAAGGTGCAATTCTGAAATTTTTTGCTTTTTCCTGCTAATCCTAGCATGATAAAGAAGATTCAAAGAGAGTGAGATGCCAGCTCCTTTCATTCAGTCAGTAGCTTCAAACATTTCTGGTATATGAAAAACATGTTTTTCAATGGCAAAAATCAATGAATATTGTAAATGCACAAACAGTAATATCTCCACATTGCACGGTGCAATTCTGAAATTTTTAGCTTTTTCCTGTTAATCCTAGCATGATAAAGAAGATTCAAAGAGAGTGAGATGCCAGCTCCTTTCATTCAGTCAGTAGCTTCAAACATTTCTGGTATATGAAAAACATGTTTTTCAATGGCAAAAATCAATGAATATTGTAAATGCACAAACAGTAATATCTCCACATTGCAAGGTGCAATTCTGAAATTTTTTGCTTTTTCCTGTTAATCCTAGCATGATAAAGAAGATTCAAAGAGAGTGAGATGCCAGCTCCTTTCATTCAGTCAGTAGCTTCAAACATTTCTGGTATATGAAAAACGTTTTTCAATGGCAAAAATCAATGAATATTGTAAATGCACAAACAGTAATATCTCCACATTGCAAGGTGCAATTCTGAAATTTTTTGCTTTTTCCTGTTAATCCTAGCATGATAAAGAAGATTCAAAGAGAGTGAGATGCCAGCTCCTTTCATTCAGTCAGTAGCTTCAAACATTTCTGGTATATGAAAAACATGTTTTTCAATGGCAAAAATCAATGAATATTGTAAATGCACAAACAGTAATATCTCCACATTGCAAGGTGCAATTCTGAAATTTTTTGCTTTTTCCTGCTAATCCTAGCATGATAAAGAAGATTCAAAGAGAGTGAGATGCCAGCTCCTTTCATTCAGTCAGTAGCTTCAAACATTTCTGGTATATGAAAAACATGTTTTTCAATGGCAAAAATCAATGAATATTGTAAATGCACAAACAGTAATATCTCCACATTGCACGGTGCAATTCTGAAATTTTTAGCTTTTTCCTGTTAATCCTAGCATGATAAAGAAGATTCAAAGAGAGTGAGATGCCAGCTCCTTTCATTCAGTCAGTAGCTTCAAACATTTCTGGTATATGAAAAACATGTTTTTCAATGGCAAAAATCAATGAATATTGTAAATGCACAAACAGTAATATCTCCACATTGCAAGGTGCAATTCTGAAATTTTTTGCTTTTTCCTGCTAATCCTAGCATGATAAAGAAGATTCAAAGAGAGTGAGATGCCAGCTCCTTTCATTCAGTCAGTAGCTTCAAACATTTCTGGTATATGAAAAACATGTTTTTCAATGGCAAAAATCAATGAATATTGTAAATGCACAAACAGTAATATCTCCACATTGCACGGTGCAATTCTGAAATTTTTAGCTTTTTCCTGTTAATCCTAGCATGATAAAGAAGATTCAAAGAGAGTGAGATGCCAGCTCCTTTCATTCAGTCAGTAGCTTCAAACATTTCTGGTATATGAAAAACATGTTTTTCAATGGCAAAAATCAATGAATATTGTAAATGCACAAACAGTAATATCTCCACATTGCAAGGTGCAATTCTGAAATTTTTTGCTTTTTCCTGTTAATCCTAGCATGATAAAGAAGATTCAAAGAGAGTGAGATGCCAGCTCCTTTCATTCAGTCAGTAGCTTCAAACATTTCTGGTATATGAAAAACATGTTTTTCAATGGCAAAAATCAATGAATATTGTAAATGCACAAACAGTAATATCTCCACATTGCAAGGTGCAATTCTGAAATTTTTTGCTTTTTCCTGTTAATCCTAGCATGATAAAGAAGATTCAAAGAGAGTGAGATGCCAGCTCCTTTCATTCAGTCAGTAGCTTCAAACATTTCTGGTATATGAAAAACATGTTTTTCAATGGCAAAAATCAATTAATATTGTAAATGCACAAACAGTAATATCTCCACATTGCAAGGTGCAATTCTGAAATTTTTTGCTTTATCCTGCTAATCCTAGCATGATAAAGAAGATTCAAAGAGAGTGAGATGCCAGCTCCTTTCATTCAGTCAGTAGCTTCAAACATTTCTGGTATATGAAAAACATGTTTTTCAATGGCAAAAATCAATGAATATTGTAAATGCACAAACAGTAATATCTCCACATTGCAAGGTGCAATTCTGAAATTTTTTGCTTTTTCCTGCTAATCCTAGCATGATAAAGAAGATTCAAAGAGAGTGAGATGCCAGCTCCTTTCATTCAGTCAGTAGCTTCAAACATTTCTGGTATATGAAAAACATGTTTTTCAATGGCAAAAATCAATGAATATTGTAAATGCACAAACAGTAATATCTCCACATTGCAAGGTGCAATTCTGAAATTTTTTGCTTTTTCCTGCTAATCCTAGCATGATAAAGAAGATTCAAAGAGAGTGAGATGCCAGCTCCTTTCATTCAGTCAGTAGCTTCAAACATTTCTGGTATATGAAAAACATGTTTTTCAATGGCAAAAATCAATGAATATTGTAAATGCACAAACAGTAATATCTCCACATTGCACGGTGCAATTCTGAAATTTTTAGCTTTTTCCTGTTAATCCTAGCATGATAAAGAAGATTCAAAGAGAGTGAGATGCCAGCTCCTTTCATTCAGTCAGTAGCTTCAAACATTTCTGGTATATGAAAAACATGTTTTTCAATGGCAAAAATCAATGAATATTGTAAATGCACAAACAGTAATATCTCCACATTGCAAGGTGCAATTCTGAAATTTTTTGCTTTTTCCTGCTAATCCTAGCATGATAAAGAAGATTCAAAGAGAGTGAGATGCCAGCTCCTTTCATTCAGTCAGTAGCTTCAAACATTTCTGGTATATGAAAAACATGTTTTTCAATGGCAAAAATCAATGAATATTGTAAATGCACAAACAGTAATATCTCCACATTGCACGGTGCAATTCTGAAATTTTTAGCTTTTTCCTGTTAATCCTAGCATGATAAAGAAGATTCAAAGAGAGTGAGATGCCAGCTCCTTTCATTCAGTCAGTAGCTTCAAACATTTCTGGTATATGAAAAACATGTTTTTCAATGGCAAAAATCAATGAATATTGTAAATGCACAAACAGTAATATCTCCACATTGCAAGGTGCAATTCTGAAATTTTTTGCTTTTTCCTGTTAATCCTAGCATGATAAAGAAGATTCAAAGAGAGTGAGATGCCAGCTCCTTTCATTCAGTCAGTAGCTTCAAACATTTCTGGTATATGAAAAACATGTTTTTCAATGGCAAAAATCAATGAATATTGTAAATGCACAAACAGTAATATCTCCACATTGCAAGGTGCAATTCTGAAATTTTTTGCTTTTTCCTGCTAATCCTAGCATGATAAAGAAGATTCAAAGAGAGTGAGATGCCAGCTCCTTTCATTCAGTCAGTAGCTTCAAACATTTCTGGTATATGAAAAACATGTTTTTCAATGGCAAAAATCAATGAATATTGTAAATGCACAAACAGTAATATCTCCACATTGCAAGGTGCAATTCTGAAATTTTTTGCTTTTTCCTGCTAATCCTAGCATGATAAAGAAGATTCAAAGAGAGTGAGATGCCAGCTCCTTTCATTCAGTCAGTAGCTTCAAACATTTCTGGACATTTTTCAATGGCAAAAATCAATGAATATTGTAAATGCACAAACAGTAATATCTCCACATTGCAAGGTGCAATTCTGAAATTTTTTGCTTTTTCCTGTTAATCCTAGCATGATAAAGAAGATTCAAAGAGAGTGAGATGCCAGCTCCTTTCATTCAGTCAGTAGCTTCAAACATTTCTGGTATATGAAAAACATGTTTTTCAATGGCAAAAATCAATGAATATTGTAAATGCACAAACAGTAATATCTCCACATTGCAAGGTGCAATTCTGAAATTTTTTGCTTTATCCTGCTAATCCTAGCATGATAAAGAAGATTCAAAGAGAGTGAGATGCCAGCTCCTTTCATTCAGTCAGTAGCTTCAAACATTTCTGGTATATGAAAAACATGTTTTTCAATGGCAAAAATCAATGAATATTGTAAATGCACAAACAGTAATATCTCCACATTGCAAGGTGCAATTCTGAAATTTTTTGCTTTTTCCTGCTAATCCTAGCATGATAAAGAAGATTCAAAGAGAGTGAGATGCCAGCTCCTTTCATTCAGTCAGTAGCTTCAAACATTTCTGGACGTTTTTCAATGGCAAAAATCAATGAATATTGTAAATGCACAAACAGTAATATCTCCACATTGCAAGGTGCAATTCTGAAATTTTTTGCTTTTTCCTGTTAATCCTAGCATGATAAAGAAGACTCAAAGAGAGTGAGATGCCAGCTCCTTTCATTCAGTCAGTAGCTTCAAACATTTCTGGTATATGAAAAACATGTTTTTCAATGGCAAAAATCAATGAATATTGTAAATGCACAAACAGTAATATCTCCACATTGCAAGGTGGAATTCTGAAATTTTTTGCTTTTTCCTGCTAATCCTAGCATGATAAAGAAGATTCAAAGAGAGTGAGATGCCAGCTCCTTTCATTCAGTCAGTAGCTTCAAACATTTCTGGTATATGAAAAACATGTTTTTCAATGGCAAAAATCAATGAATATTGTAAATGCACAAACAGTAATATCTCCACATTGCAAGGTGCAATTCGGAAATTTTTTGCTTTTTCCTGCTAATCCTAGCATGATAAAGAAGATTCAAAGAGAGTGAGATGCCAGCTCCTTTCATTCAGTCAGTAGCTTCAAACATTTCTGGTATATGAATAACATGATGTTTTTCAATGGCAAAAATCAATGAATATTGTAAATGCACAAACAGTAATATCTCCACATTGCAAGGTGCAATTCTGAAATTTTTTGCTTTTTCCTGTTAATCCTAGCATGATAAAGAAGATTCAAAGAGAGTGAGATGCCAGCTCCTTTCATTCAGTCAGTAGCTTCAAACATTTCTGGTATATGAAAAACATGTTTTTCAATGGCAAAAATCAATGAATATTGTAAATGCACAAACAGTAATATCTCCACATTGCAAGGTGCAATTCTGAAATTTTTTGCTTTTTCCTGCTAATCCTAGCATGATAAAGAAGATTCAAAGAGAGTGAGATGCCAGCTCCTTTCATTCAGTCAGTAGCTTCAAACATTTCTGGTATATGAAAAACATGTTTTTCAATGGCAAAAATCAATGAATATTGTAAATGCACAAACAGTAATATCTCCACATTGCACGGTGCAATTCTGAAATTTTTAGCTTTTTCCTGTTAATCCTAGCATGATAAAGATTCAAAGAGAGTGAGATGCCAGCTCCTTTCATTCAGTCAGTAGCTTCAAACATTTCTGGTATATGAAAAACATGTTTTTCAATGGCAAAAATCAATGAATATTGTAAATGCACAAACAGTAATATCTCCACATTGCAAGGTGCAATTCTGAAATTTTTTGCTTTTTCCTGCTAATCCTAGCATGATAAAGATTCAAAGAGAGTGAGATGCCAGCTCCTTTCATTCAGTCAGTAGCTTCAAACATTTCTGGTATATGAAAAACATGTTTTTCAATGGCAAAAATCAATGAATATTGTAAATGCACAAACAGTAATATCTCCACATTGCAAGGTGCAATTCTGAAATTTTTTGCTTTTTCCTGCTAATCCTAGCATGATAAAGAAGATTCAAAGAGAGTGAGATGCCAGCTCCTTTCATTCAGTCAGTAGCTTCAAACATTTCTGGTATATGAAAAACATGTTTTTCAATGGCAAAAATCAATGAATATTGTAAATGCACAAACAGTAATATCTCCACATTGCAAGGTGCAATTCGGAAATTTTTTGCTTTTTCCTGCTAATCCTAGCATGATAAAGAAGATTCAAAGAGAGTGAGATGCCAGCTCCTTTCATTCAGTCAGTAGCTTCAAACATTTCTGGTATATGAATAACATGATGTTTTTCAATGGCAAAAATCAATGAATATTGTAAATGCACAAACAGTAATATCTCCACATTGCAAGGTGCAATTCTGAAATTTTTTGCTTTTTCCTGTTAATCCTAGCATGATAAAGAAGATTCAAAGAGAGTGAGATGCCAGCTCCTTTCATTCAGTCAGTAGCTTCAAACATTTCTGGTATATGAAAAACATGTTTTTCAATGGCAAAAATCAATGAATATTGTAAATGCACAAACAGTAATATCTCCACATTGCAAGGTGCAATTCTGAAATTTTTTGCTTTTTCCTGCTAATCCTAGCATGATAAAGAAGATTCAAAGAGAGTGAGATGCCAGCTCCTTTCATTCAGTCAGTAGCTTCAAACATTTCTGGTATATGAAAAACATGTTTTTCAATGGCAAAAATCAATGAATATTGTAAATGCACAAACAGTAATATCTCCACATTGCAAGGTGCAATTCTGAAATTTTTTGCTTTTTCCTGCTAATCCTAGCATGATAAAGAAGATTCAAAGAGAGTGAGATGCCAGCTCCTTTCATTCAGTCAGTAGCTTCAAACATTTCTGGTATATGAAAAACATGTTTTTCAATGGCAAAAATCAATGAATATTGTAAATGCACAAACAGTAATATCTCCACATTGCAAGGTGCAATTCTGAAATTTTTTTGCTTTTTCCTGCTAATCCTAGCATGATAAAGAAGATTCAAAGAGAGTGAGATGCCAGCTCCTTTCATTCAGTCAGTAGCTTCAAACATTTCTGGTATATGAAAAACATGTTTTTCAATGGCAAAAATCAATGAATATTGTAAATGCACAAACAGTAATATCTCCACATTGCACGGTGCAATTCTGAAATTTTTAGCTTTTTCCTGTTAATCCTAGCATGATAAAGATTCAAAGAGAGTGAGATGCCAGCTCCTTTCATTCAGTCAGTAGCTTCAAACATTTCTGGTATATGAAAAACATGTTTTTCAATGGCAAAAATCAATGAATATTGTAAATGCACAAACAGTAATATCTCCACATTGCAAGGTGCAATTCTGAAATTTTTTGCTTTTTCCTGCTAATCCTAGCATGATAAAGAAGATTCAAAGAGAGTGAGATTCCAGCTCCTTTCATTCAGTCAGTAGCTTCAAACATTTCTGGTATATGAAAAACATGTTTTTCAATGGCAAAAATCAATGAATATTGTAAATGCACAAACAGTAATATCTCCACATTGCACGGTGCAATTCTGAAATTTTTAGCTTTTTCCTGTTAATCCTAGCATGATAAAGAAGATTCAAAGAGAGTGAGATGCCAGCTCCTTTCATTCAGTCAGTAGCTTCAAACATTTCTGGTATATGAAAAACATGTTTTTCAATGGCAAAAATCAATGAATATTGTAAATGCACAAACAGTAATATCTCCACATTGCAAGGTGCAATTCTGAAATTTTTTGCTTTTTCCTGTTAATCCTAGCATGATAAAGAAGATTCAAAGAGAGTGAGATGCCAGCTCCTTTCATTCAGTCAGTAGCTTCAAACATTTCTGGTATATGAAAAACATGTTTTTCAATGGCAAAAATCAATGAATATTGTAAATGCACAAACAGTAATATCTCCACATTGCAAGGTGTAATTCTGAAATTTTTTGCTTTTTCCTGCTAATCCTAGCATGATAAAGAAGATTCAAAGAGAGTGAGATGCCAGCTCCTTTCATTCAGTCAGTAGCTTCAAACATTTCTGGTATATGAAAAACATGTTTTTCAATGGCAAAAATCAATGAATATTGTAAATGCACAAACAGTAATATCTCCACATTGCACGGTGCAATTCTGAAATTTTTAGCTTTTTCCTGTTAATCCTAGCATGATAAAGAAGATTCAAAGAGAGTGAGATGCCAGCTCCTTTCATTCAGTCAGTAGCTTCAAACATTTCTGGTATATGAAAAACATGTTTTTCAATGGCAAAAATCAATGAATATTGTAAATGCACAAACAGTAATATCTCCACATTGCAAGGTGCAATTCTGAAATTTTTTGCTTTTTCCTGCTAATCCTAGCATGATAAAGAAGATTCAAAGAGAGTGAGATGCCAGCTCCTTTCATTCAGTCAGAAGCTTCAAACATTTCTGGTATATGAAAAACATGTTTTTCAATGGCAAAAATCAATGAATATTGTAAATGCACAAACAGTAATATCTCCACATTGCACGGTGCAATTCTGAAATTTTTAGCTTTTTCCTGTTAATCCTAGCATGATAAAGAAGATTCAAAGAGAGTGAGATGCCAGCTCCTTTCATTCAGTCAGTAGCTTCAAACATTTCTGGTATATGAAAAACATGTTTTTCAATGGCAAAAATCAATGAATATTGTAAATGCACAAACAGTAATATCTCCACATTGCAAGGTGCAATTCTGAAATTTTTTGCTTTTTCCTGCTAATCCTAGCATGATAAAGAAGATTCAAAGAGAGTGAGATGCCAGCTCCTTTCATTCAGTCAGTAGCTTCAAACATTTCTGGTATATGAAAAACATGTTTTTCAATGGCAAAAATCAATGAATATTGTAAATGCACAAACAGTAATATCTCCACATTGCACGGTGCAATTCTGAAATTTTTTGCTTTTTCCTGTTAATCCTAGCATGATAAAGAAGATTCAAAGAGAGTGAGATGCCAGCTCCTTTCATTCAGTCAGTAGCTTCAAACATTTCTGGTATATGAAAAACATGTTTTTCAATGGCAAAAATCAATGAATATTGTAAATGCACAAACAGTAATATCTCCACATTGCAAGGTGCAATTCTGAAATTTTTTGCTTTTTCCTGTTAATCCTAGCATGATAAAGAAGATTCAAAGAGAGTGAGATGCCAGCTCCTTTCATTCAGTCAGTAGCTTCAAACATTTCTGGTATATGAAAAACATGTTTTTCAATGGCAAAAATCAATGAATATTGTAAATGCACAAACAGTAATATCTCCACATTGCAAGGTGCAATTCTGAAATTTTTTGCTTTTTCCTGTTAATCCTAGCATGATAAAGAAGATTCAAAGAGAGTGAGATGCCAGCTCCTTTCATTCAGTCAGTAGCTTCAAACATTTCTGGTATATGAAAAACATGTTTTTCAATGGCAAAAATCAATGAATATTGTAAATGCACAAACAGTAATATCTCCACATTGCAAGGTGTAATTCTGAAATTTTTTGCTTTTTCCTGCTAATCCTAGCATGATAAAGAAGATTCAAAGAGAGTGAGATGCCAGCTCCTTTCATTCAGTCAGTAGCTTCAAACATTTCTGGTATATGAAAAACATGTTTTTCAATGGCAAAAATCAATGAATATTGTAAATGCACAAACAGTAATATCTCCACATTGCAAGGTGCAATTCTGAAATTTTTTGCTTTTTCCTGCTAATCCTAGCATGATAAAGAAGATTCAAAGAGAGTGAGATGCCAGCTCCTTTCATTCAGTCAGAAGCTTCAAACATTTCTGGTATATGAAAAACATGTTTTTCAATGGCAAAAATCAATGAATATTGTAAATGCACAAACAGTAATATCTCCACATTGCACGGTGCAATTCTGAAATTTTTAGCTTTTTCCTGTTAATCCTAGCATGATAAAGAAGATTCAAAGAGAGTGAGATGCCAGCTCCTTTCATTCAGTCAGTAGCTTCAAACATTTCTGGTATATGAAAAACATGTTTTTCAATGGCAAAAATCAATGAATATTGTAAATGCACAAACAGTAATATCTCCACATTGCAAGGTGCAATTCTGAAATTTTTTGCTTTTTCCTGCTAATCCTAGCATGATAAAGAAGATTCAAAGAGAGTGAGATGCCAGCTCCTTTCATTCAGTCAGTAGCTTCAAACATTTCTGGTATATGAAAAACATGTTTTTCAATGGCAAAAATCAATGAATATTGTAAATGCACAAACAGTAATATCTCCACATTGCAAGGTGCAATTCGGAAATTTTTTGCTTTTTCCTGCTAATCCTAGCATGATAAAGAAGATTCAAAGAGAGTGAGATGCCAGCTCCTTTCATTCAGTCAGTAGCTTCAAACATTTCTGGTATATGAATAACATGATGTTTTTCAATGGCAAAAATCAATGAATATTGTAAATGCACAAACAGTAATATCTCCACATTGCAAGGTGCAATTCTGAAATTTTTTGCTTTTTCCTGTTAATCC
>NW_027369716.1:0-40770 GCF_046119375.1 Phyllobates terribilis | reverse complement strand
GGGGGGAATTGTTGGTTTGAGTTAGAGTGTGTAACTAGCTAGTTCAACCATTCTGCTTGTTTTGATGATGATAAACATAAGTATTTGATGTCCATTGTGTGTGATATGATTTCCAGGAATAGCTCGAGGAGTTAGGAGAGTAGCTTTGACACAAGCGGACTAGCTGAGTCTGTGTGGAGACTAGCTTTAGGCCTAGTAGGAAAGTGAGTCTCGCCAAGGCAGAGTGAAGTAATAAAGAGAAGAATAAAATGCCCAAGAGAAGAGTTGTGAAGATAGAAGGACTAGCTGAAGCGAAGGAGAGTCGTTGCGAGAGCTAGTGGACCGCGCTTCAAACTCAGAGAGAGTGTACATACAATCCAGTGCGAAAACAAGGGTCTACAAAGGAATCCTACATCAGCGCGTAGATAATTCGGGTCAGTGAAAGGAAGGTCGTGAAGGTAAGGATAGGGGAAAAAGAGTTTCTACCTATGGATAGTGAAGGACGGAGATCGCCAAGCTGGATGAATGAAGGAAGCGCTAAGGGTGTGGAGAGGATTGCCAACGTGGATAAAACCGTTACTCAAGAGAAGAAGAACAAAAACGCGTGGAGCCATTGATGCTTTCGAGAGGTGGGAAGATCACATGGATTGCCAACGTGGACTTCTTCATTTCCATAGATTATAGTTTCGCTATTACTTGGAGGATAAGTTTAGGAATATTATAAATAAGTGCAATAGGTGATGTTAGGCACACGAGTTGAGAGAGAAGCCAAGAGAGCTGAAGCTTTAGGAAAGAAAGCTAGATATTTGGGTGCTTAGGGAAACTTCACTTGCTGAGAGGAGATACCAAGAGCGAGTCATACAGAGTTTATATCTAGAGGAAAGCTACTATGTGCTGAGGTCGCTTGAAGTTAGCAAGTGTCCTGAATCACCTTGAGAGTTGAGAAGATTGCTTGTACTCTGCTGAACACCAAATTGTATTGAGAGAGAGTGTTACTAAGTGGTTGTAATTACTCTTTATTAATATAATCATTAGTGGTAAGTTTTATCCCGAGCTTAGTAGAATCTTAGGGTTATCACCTTGGGAAAAATCCTTGCATTTGAGCCAAACTTATTTACTAACATTTCTAAGTTCAAGTGTTGTAGCTAATCTCCCCTTCCGCAACTCTAACACACTAGCTAACTAGCTTGTTGTGTTTAACTTGGAGATTAGACTACCTTAAACGTGTTTTCAACTTCCATATCTTTTAAACACTTAAGCGAGTCGATCAAGCTACTCTTTTATAAGAGATACTCGATCTGATCCTAGTAAACCTACACTTGGGCTAAGTGAGTGAGACAAAGGCGTTGAAGGCACATAGATTAGTCTCAGTTTCCGCTTCTTCAAGTGCTTCAGTGATTGCTTCTAGATGGGATTCTATGGCGGCTCTTGATCGAGTGTGAACTCCAAAGTGTAAGGGAGTGAGCATGTTCCCAGAAGGATGAGAGCTTGGTTGTTGGAAGCTTCTAGAAGGAGGAGTTGTGATGGATAATGTGTTGGAATGAGAGGGCACTTCACTATCACTGTCTGAATCACATGCTATGGGAACTAAGGAGGTAAATGGAGGGGCAAGTGAATTTAGGGTTGTAGGACGAGGCGCTTGAGGGATTTCTGAAGGTGCTTCTGAGAGAGCGTCTTCTGGGAATGGATCAAGAGTGTTTGACGTAAATGAAATGAAAATGCCTTTGTCGAACACTACATGAATGCTCTCTTCATACGTTCTAGTTCTTTGATTAAACACCTTGTATGCCTTACTTGCTGTAACATAGCCAAGAAATATGGCCTCATCACTTCTTGCCTCAGATTTGTCCAAATTGTCCTTTCCATTGTTAAGCACAGAGCACTTGCACCAAAATCTTGAAGTGAGAGATGCTAGGAGGGTAGCCTTTGATCATTTCATACGGATTCTTGGCAAGTGTAGGTCGTAGAAGAGCCATGTAGGTGATGTAGCAAGTTGTGTTTACTACTTCAGCCCAAAATGAAGGAGCAACTCCACTGCCAAGTAGCATTGTTCGCCATCTCTACTAAAGTTTTGTTCTTCCTTTCAACAATACCATTTGGTTATGGAGTTCTAGGGGCTGAGAAGTTATGGCTTATCCCTCTTTCAGTACAGTAGCCAAGCATCTAACTGTTCTCAAACTTAGTTACATGGTCTGAATGGATAGAGCGCACTTGTAGAGATAAAGAGTTCTCAAGCAAGGACACGAGATCAGTAAAGCGAGAGAAGAATTGATCTTTAGAACTCAAGAAGAGTGTCCATGTGAACCTAGAATAGTCATCAACGATCACAAATATGTAACGTAAATCCACCAGGGCTTTGAACACGCATTGGTCCACAGAGGTCCATGTGAAGGAGCTCAAGGGGCTTCTTGGTTGTGACGTCTGACTTGGGTTTGAACGAGCTTCTAACTTGCTTGCCTTTCACACAATCCGCATAGTGCGTCATGTTCTCTATCTTGATAGGAGGTAAGCCACGGACCAACTTCTTTGCACGAAGTTTATGTAGCAGATGTAGATTGACGTGGCCAAGTCATTGATGCCACAAAGCGGTTTGATCTTCTATTGTAGCAAGGAAAATGTGACTCTGAGGGATGTAGCTGGGGTCGAATATGTACGTGATATTGACTCTCTTTACCTTTAAAATGATTTAATTTGCAGAATTCCTCACAAAGAATTTTGAGGTAGTGAAAGTGACTTTGTTTGGTCCCTCATCACAGAGTTGAGAAACGCTCAACAAGTTGTAGCGAAGGCTCTCCACAAAGTTCACTATTTGAATCTCTATTTTGTCATTCAGATGTATCTTTCCATGTCATGTAATCTCTCTAGCCTTTTATTACCAAAGATACGCTTCCACCATGATAATTCTAAAACTTTTGCAATCTTTCCTTATCTCCGGTCATGTGACATGAGCAACCACTATGAATATACCATTTGTTCTCGTTGCTCATTTTTACCTACAATGAAACAATCAAACCTTTGGAACCCATCGAAGCTCATCTTGTCTGGGTTGATTAGCTTTTTTGTTAACATTAGGAAAGGGATTGTTAACGTGCTTTTGACCTTTGGTTGAAGGAACATGCTCATGGTAAGAGTGGTCATTCAAATCAAGCACTTCACAAATGTTGTGAGTGGGTGACTTGTATTGCTTGTTACCCAGAGCATGCTTCTTCTTGCAGTTATGTATGGTATGACCATTGTTACCACAAAACCTGCACCATACATTATACTGGACATAACCATACTTGCCCTTTCCAGGTCGGAAGGACTTCTTATCCTTAAGCTTAGGATCTATAGTGTTTACAACGTTTCCTTGGGCTTGATTCACATACATTTTATGAGCCTTTTTCACCCTGAAACCAATATCTATTGTCCTTTGAAGGTTTTTCAAGTGTCTTTACTTTTTCCTCTAGATATTTGTTCTTATTTCTACAAGTTTGTAGAGCTTTATCTATGGTCACAGCTTTTACAGTTAATTCTCTAGTAAGCTTCTCGTTGAGACTATAGCACTTCTTGACCAGTGGCTTCTTTGGTAGCTAAGCCCTTCCTCATATCAACACTCTCTTGATCTAAGAACTTGCCAAATATATCGACCACCGAGAGCTTCTTGCAACCAAGAGACATTAGGGCAATTATCCAGGTGAGATTGAACTTGTCACTCATTGCATAGATGACCGCTAGAGTTTGTTCACAAGCGTCAATCTTTACACCTGAAGCACTCACTTTGCTCACCAAGATTGTGAACGCGGATTAGCACGCAGACACGCTTTCACCAGGGAGTTTCTTGAATGCATGTAACTCCCTTTGAAAAGTAAACTTATTGATGTCCTTCTGTTCTTTACTACCCCTATGAATAGAGATAATAGCTTCCCATATTTTCCTTAGCAGTTTGAATTCTAATGACTTTGTCGATGTCTGTTCGTGTGAGGCCACAAAGGATGAGTTGTCGAGCTTTTGAGTTCTTCTCCATCTTGGCATAGTGCTCAGGCTGCCAATCTTTCCTTTCCTTTAATTCTAGAAGCACTTCATCACCAAGCTCGATTATCTTCTACCAGTGGTAGTTTTGGGTTTGAATGAAAGTTGTATGTACTCCCACCCACCAGTCAAGCTCCCCTTCAAGAAGTTGATGAGGTTTCTTCATGAACATCCCCAGGTTGAATTCTCCGGTCTTTGTCATCGTTCTGGAATCAAATCCTGGTCTGATACCAATTGTGGATTGTGTGTTTTTATACTTAATCAAACTAAAGAATACTTCTTTTGTGCGGAATAGATTAAGAATTTGAAAGCAATGAATTACAAAATGATCTTCTTTGTTGATTCTCTTAGACATTTACAACTTCAAGGCGAATACACAATTCTCAGTTCGTCTCCTAAACTCTCCTTGATATTGCCTAAACTCTAATCAACAAAGATAACCTCTTTCTTGAACAAAAACAAATCTAAATCATTTATTCTAACTATTTATACTAAATGCATAATCGTAGGGAACTAATCTACTAAACGCTAGTTAATCTAATTAAATAATAATCTGAATCATAACAGAAAAGCAAAAATAACAAAGTATCTCTAACAACCTAGATTTCGTATCTAGGAGATCTTGTGTAAATTCTATCTTTCCTCTTATAGGAAATGGGAAAATCTTTCCTCTTATAGGCTTACATACGTGCTCGGTTCCCTTCATTCAACACTCAGTTCCCTTAAATGCGTCCTCCTTTGTATTACTTCAAACCTCAGTTACTCGGTTCCCTTGATTCTGGTTCTCGGTTCCCTAACTCATGTTGAAGCGCTTTAAGCGCGTTACTTCTCTTCTCGCTTAACTCCTTTCAGTCGCTTCAGCTTCCTAACTCAAGATTGTTAATTTCTTTGCTCCAATGTTGTATTTTGCTCGATGGTCTGTTGTAATCATGTAATAACTCACTCAAGGTAGATATTAGTATAGAAAGATGTTTGTTATCATTACAATTAAGAACTCATAGGTTACAGAATCTAATAACTAATTCATATAATCCAACATTTGTTCGCTCAGCTCGTGCCTAACAACACCTAATGCAGGCCTTTTATAGAAATCTAACTAACTCTTACAAAGCTAGACTTTCTACACTTGCACTGCAAGAAAGAACGCCACCTCAACAATCTGTGTGATCAATCCATAACAGAATTGCATCTACGCACAGTATTGCTTTGTGCTTCTTCAGCTTGATGACCCCGCTTCCACGTTGGCAATCCGCGTTCTTCTCTCAATTTTTCCAGCACAACGATCCGTGGTTCACACTCCATTGAAAAATGCTTCTCACAACCCCGTTGCACTCCATATCTCCAATTCCCGCTTCCAGCCTGCTTTCTCTTGGACCAAATCACCTAAGCTCGCTTCCAGGACTCCACCCATGTAGGTGCTAGATCAATTACTTGTATTTTTCTTCTATTGTCTACTTGAAGCTTGATCCTCTAGCTTGAAGCGCAACCCGTTGCCTTAAAGCTATACATTCTTGCTTCTTATTTTTTCACTACGAACCTTTTCTATCATGGCGAGATTCAGCTTTCCCCGCTATACACAAAGCTAGACCATGCATGGTCAAAGCAGTCATCTTGTGTTAAAGCTACACCATAAACTCCTCGAGCATGACCTGGTTAGCTTTAAACACACAAAGAACATCAAATAATTGAATTTGTTATCATCAAAACAAGCGGAACGGTTTAGCTAGCTTATTCCAGCTCTAGCTCAAATCAACATTGTTGATGTGCATCAAATATACATATGTTTTCTACTCATGTGCAATATATTCTTATTAAATATGAAAAGTTTTATGAATAATTTTGCAAGATCGTCTGACTAAATGTGCAAGATTCTCTTACAAAATGTGCAATGTTTTTCTTAAAAATGTGCAAGCCTAATTGTTGTAGATGTGCATCAAATATGCATAAGTTTTCTATACATGTGCAAGATATTCTTATTAAAAGATGTGCAAAGTTTTATGAGTAGTTTTGCAAGATCGTTTGATTAATTGTGCAGAGTATTCTAAGTAAATATACAATGTTATTATGATTAAATGTGATTGAAAATTTTAATATATAACCTTCTTAATCATATGTGCATCGATTTCCTATATACCTGTTAGATTTTTTTAGTCAATGTACATGTAAATGCTAATAATATATTAAAAAAAATTCATTCGTAATGTAATACAAAATATTTATAGTTTTGTTGCACTTATACGTTTAAATCATTGCACATTTTTAGTAAAAAAATGTTGCACATTTAAGAACATGATAGATTTTGTCTTTAGAAATCCCACACAATATATATGCAAATTTATAACACATTCAATTATAAAATGTCGCATAATCTGAGCAAAAATGTTGCACATTTCGTGTGAAAAAATCTCCCTTGAAAAAATAAATTTTTGAACTATAAAAAAACTGAAGCCAATGGTCGGTCAAAGATGATATGTTGATTTGTTCAACACATATTAAATGAGGTTGAATATTAACCATTTTTTTAAACATCCAAATACTTACATTCGTACGTATTTTCTTACAAAAACTTTATTTCATGTAAACTTTATCCTATTAAAAAAGAGTATCAGGTGCAAACAAATCTTATAGTATAAATTGAGAACAAATAAAAATGTATGTCAGAGGTCTAAAACTGCATGCCAATAGAAATGCATGTCGGAGGCCCAAAAATGCATCCCAATAAAATGCAAGCCGGAGGCCCCTTTATGCATCTATATTTTACATGCATTTTTAACACATTAGCATGCACTTTTAGCTGATAAGTGTGCATTTTTCGTACATAAGCATGCACTATCAACACATAAACTTGCATTGTGATTAAAAATGAAAGTGCATGCTTATGTGCAAAAAATACATGTTTATGTGCAAAATGTGCATGCTAAAGTGTTAAAACTGAATGCAAAATATACATGCATAAAAGAGCCTCCGACATGCATTTTTATTTACATGTATTTTTGAACTTCCAGTTTGCACTTTTATTGGCATGCTTTTTTTGAACTCCGACATGCATTTTCTGCCTTTCAACTTGTATTTTCTTGAAATGATCGACGGTTTGAATTTACTCTCATTTTACACTATAAACGATGTTTGCACCAGAACCACGTACTTAAAAAAATTAACATTATAAAGGGTCCGTTCGCATAAATCCATTATAATGTCATTATTCGTTATAATGGAGTTTTCTAGAATAATATTGTTCGGCTAACATATATTATAATGACGTTATTCTACATCTTTCTTTAACTTTTTTGACACGTATTTCAAAATTTAAAAAATACTTATCTCAAATAACTCATTATAGATGATAATATGGTTTAGGCGAACCGAAAGTGTATATGTGAAGGGACCCAAATTGTGAGAAAGTGAATAGTACGTCAGGGCAATATTTTAGAGAGCACGCAAGCCCGTTAGCATAATTTACCGGAGTACAGGGACCTGTGAGCAAATTTCAGTAAGTAATTACGCAGCTTACACACCGCTAAACGTTCTTCGTCCTTTCTCCACCCACCAACCACCCACCGGATCTCCATCTCCGACGCTTTTTTCTTCCGCTGGTGCACTCCATGGCTCTCCCTCCCTTTCAATTTCCACACCTTGATAACCCCCCTAAACCTCAAGGCCAAGAGCAAGACCAGCGGAATTCCGATTCTAGAACGTTCAGGTAATAAAACTCAAAACCCTAACTTTTCGTATTTCGTATATCAAATTCACGACCGAATAATCCAACATCGAATCCATTGATAATCAAATTGTGAAGTTTTAAACACCAATTGCATGATCTAATGTCCAATTTCGCCTTTTTATTCCCTTCCTTGCAGAAATCTGTACACTTTGGATGACGAGCTCCCGCCTCCTGCCCCCCTTTTCAACGTCGCCTCTTCCTCTCTACCTCAAGAGCACGCTCATCCTCCATATATTCCTCCTTGTAATGGCTCGTTTTCACATATTATATCTACTCAGGTGTTCAATTTTGACTATCTTCGTTTACGATCTAAACTGTGGTTTCTGGTCGTACAGTTCATGTGGTAGGGTTGGCGCCCTACCCAGTAGAAATGAATGGTGGTGAAGAAGGCCGCCGTGCTGTCTGTGATTCCCAGTGGAATTGTGACCTGAAGCACCCGACGAAGAGATTAAAGGAGCAGAATTTCTTCGAGAACAATTCTCAGTTGTCTTCCGCTGATTTCCTGCAAGCTCGAGCGGTTTCCACTGGTTTGGGTCTGTCGCTTGATAATACTAGTCGAGCTGGTTCATCTGGTGACTCATATTTTCTGTCAATGCTTGGTGATGAAATTGACCGGGAGTTGCAAATGCAGGATGCTGAAATTGACAGATATCTCAAAGTTCAGGTCGACTCTCTTTTATCTCTCTTCATATCTGTCTGGAGTCTGATATGTTGATATAAATACTTATTTGATATGTTTAGGGTGAACGTTTAAGGAAAGTGATCCTAGATAAGCTTCAGGCAGACCAACTCCAGACAATCTCATACGTTGAAGATGAAGTTCTTCAGAAGCTCCGTGAGAAAGAACTAGAAATGCAGAACATGAACAGAAAGAACATAGAACTCGAAGAGAGGTTGGAGCAATTGGCTATGGAGGTTGGTGCTTGGCAAAACCAAACTAAATACACTGAAAACATGATCACTCTCCTGAGGATGAATCTTCAGCAAGTATATGCTCAAAGCAGGGATAGTAAGGAAGGATGTGGTGACAGTGAAGTAGATGATACTGCATCATGCTATAATGGCCAAGCCATTGATTTCCATCTCCTTAGCAAGGATAACAACAACAGTGACAAAAAGAATTCCTTGACTTGTAAAGTTTGCAGATTAAAGGAAGCCTGTATGGTTTTGATTCCATGTAAGCATCTTTGCTTATGTAAAGATTGTGAAAGTAGGATTGCGGTTTGTCCACTTTGTCATTGTTCTAAGAATCATTCCCTTGAGGCTCACATATAGCACGGTTTGTAATGTTGGTTTTTATGTATAATTGTGTTTTCAATTTTACCCTTAGTTTGTTATGCAGCTAGCTAGGTATCCACATTGTAACATGTTAACGTCTGATGTTAACCAGTTAATAAGATTGTGACTTTTTTGGACTTTATGCATTTGTTGGATTTTTTTTTTGTTTTAATCAATGTAAATATAAGAGAATGTATCTTGATTATGAACTACTCCCTGATCGAAATACATGTCAATTTATATAAGAGAATGTATCTTGATTATGAACTACTCCTTGATCGAAATACATGTCAATTTAAAATAATTTTTTTAGATATAAATACATGTCATTTTAATAATTTTTTCTTACTTTTATCATATTTATCCCAATATAATTATTATATAAAAAAAAATTTTAAATATTATTTTTTATATATTTAATATAACTTTATTAGGATTATTTAGATTTCTATCTTAATTTGCGTAAAGTTCTATCGTAAAGTTATCGGTCATCCTCATTATATATTTTATTTTCTAAAAAAATAATTTAATTTTCCATACTTTTTGAAGTGCCTTAAACTTAGAATAAAGTTTGCATATGTAATTCTTGTTATTAACTTTAATTTAAATATTATACCTCACTCGATAGATATTTTAAATCAATTTAATAAATAAGTTATGTCAATATTTATATTTATGTTTTATAAGACCTAGTATTATTATCTTGCATACATCATTGAGAGTTGAGACAGAAACCTAGGCGCCAATATAACGCCCTGTGAAACCACCATTGAGGCTCAAATTTTCCGTTTTCGTCTTCCCACCCCGCCGCCATAAGCCGAATAGGAATGGAGGAAGTAATTTTTGCTTCTTCTTCAGTCGACGGTGGCGTTGGCTGTTGGGGTGTAGAATCCGGCAACCCTATCCTCCGCTACAAAAACTGCTGCTCCCCTCCCCACGGTCTGGTCACCGTTGGCCGCCGCTTTCTTGCCTCCTCTCAACACCGCGAATCTTCCACCACATCCTCCTCTGGTTCCGTCCACTATTGGTCGTTGCACAAGGTTCGTCCTTTTGCCCCCTAACTGCTCGACGAATTGTCTCTTTGAAAGCGGTTATTAATTGTTGTGCTCTTATATATGCAGCCTCAGGTGGAGATCAAGAGTTTCCCTGCTAAGCAGATCAAGCCGCTTGTTTCTGACAGAAGGGGTACTTTTCTGTACGGTGGTAGTGTATCCGGCGACATCTATTGCTGGGAGGTGCAGTTACTTTCTCTGAAAAATCCCGAACTGAGATTGTTTGTTCCTCTCTATCGAATTAGATTACTGATATTCGCCTTTTGAATTAGGTTTCAAGTGGTAGATTACTTACAAAGTGGCATGCGCACTACAGAACTGTTACCTGCTTGGCTTTGTGTGACGATCAATCTCTACTGGTCTCAGGATCGGAGGATGGAACTGTTAAAGTGTTCTCGCTAGTCACGTAATCATCTTTGAATTTCTTCAACATCAAGTTGATGTATATGACTTTCGTCAAAATGTGTTATGTGTTTGGTCTTCTACAGGGTGTTTGACGAGGTTGCAATACAGAAAGGTGAACGCCTTCACTTGCATAGCTTCCTGGAGCATACCAGACCTGTCACTGATATCAAAGTAGGATATGGTGGAGCTAATGCAATTATAGTTTCTGCTTCTGAGGACAGAACTTGTAAGGTTGAGTACATTCTTCTTATCATCCTTTGAGTTCATCGTTCATCTTTGCTGGACTAATTCATATGTTATCTCTTCAGGTTTGGCGCTTGTCAACTGGTCAATTATTAAGGAGCATTCAATTTCCCACCATGATTGATGCAGTTGCGTTGGATCCTGGAGAACATGTCTTCCATGCTGGTGGAAGAGATGGTAAAATATATATTGTAGCTCTTGGTGCTGAAAGTCCCTCTGATAGCATTTATGGGAAGCATATTTTGGCTGCATTATCAGAACAAGGGTATCATTTTTTTTCTATATACGTTTTCCTATTACTGCTTTTGTCTAAATAGATTCTTCTGGAATCTTGTAACATTGGACTGAATCTTTAACAGCAAGGCTGTTACTTGCTTAACTTTCTGCGCCGATGGAGTTTCTTTGGTGTCTGGATCTGAAGATGGCTTGATTCGTGTTTGGGATACAAGAAGCCGTAACATTGTTCGAATGATTAGACATGCAAAAGGTCTGTTTTTATACTTGACTTTATCCTTTCAATTGAATAAGGTTGCAACCTTTTCTACTTGAGAATTGCATTCTGTCACTATCTTTTACTTTCTTCTATAGTGTAGAACAATTAGATTATACATATAGTGGTTGACACTTCAACTATGCATCTCAAAACGCTGCAAATGTGTTGCTCTTGACCACTTGAGTTCTAAGTTTGCAGTATAAAATGGCTTGGCATATCAGATAAATTTCTTGTTACTGTCAATTTATACTAGTTTATATATAGTGCTAATAAAAACATTTCATATTGAGTCGCAATATAAATAGTTATTTTTCTCATAGATAATAAATAATGGTTGTGTTTCTATAATACTATCCTTATAATTGTGATTCTGTATATTCTTTATTTTAGTCATTTCCTATTTTTCTTTGTAGGATATCTTACGATCAACTATAAAAGATACTATTGGATTCTAGTTGTTTCTCTAACGAAGAGTAAAATATTTTCTAAATTACACAGTATCTTAGTAAAGGAAATGTTGTCAAATTGGATAACATGTGGCTATGTCCAAAAATAACAACACTCTTAAAATTTGACACGTGTAAAAAACTCTTTAAGAAATGATAAGAAGATGACATGTGTTCAAATCAATGAGAGGCTGACACATATGCTGTTTTTCATGTTGCTTTAGTATTATATAGATAGATTATTATGTAGTTCATTGTTTAATTGAGTACTCACTGCTCAAGTGTTTCCAGATTGCATCTTCCATAGATTGAGTGAACTATTTGATGATGCATTCAACTCATGGTTCTCTCTTGACAGGTCCTATAAACAACATTCTTGTGGTAACACTTCCAGAGGAACTTCTGAAGCCCCAAAGTTGTGCAGGAAAAAAACAGTCTTTGTTACTGCCCAAACCTCTTGAAAAATATGCAAATGCTACTCATGAGAATGGATATGTTGTTGGAGCGAAGGTTTTCATTGGTGGTCACCTCACTGATTCCCTTCCTCACACTGCCTCTTATGTCTCTCAGGATATAATGAATCAGCAAATCTATGAAATGCAAGTAAGTCATAGATAAAATGAATGTTCTAATGCATTAATACTAGCAATAGTTATTTATTTTCCTATCTGAAATCTGGGTTTATAAAATAACAGCAACAAGGGTCTTTCGCGGCGGCTAAAATGGAGCTTGAGCGAGAAAAGGCTGATTGTAACACAGCTATGCAGATGGTGCATAGATGGAAGAAGACTTATGAGAATTTGCATCAATTCTGTGTGGATGAGATTTTGGATGGGGATAAATTGGGAAAACCTACCAAGGGTTCAACTTGACTTTTATATGAGTTTGGTGCATCAACTCCAATAGTTTTGGTAGGTGTAATAGTTGATCATTTGGGATATAATGATGTAACTTTGCATCAATATTTAATCAAATTATTTCCTTCCCGGCTGAGTGAGTCCTTTTCTCATTTTGTCTCTCAGGAAGATGATTGTACCATGAAAGAAGCAAATATACTCTGTTATTGTACTCATTCCTGTTATTTTGGTTTATGCGCTGAATTTTTTTTGTACCAGCTGTGAACTTGTGTATTGATATCTGGATATCAGATATGAGTTTGAGATATCAATCATATCCATATCATTGTTTGATATCATATCCATATCATTGTTTAGTATGAGAGTATATGGGTATCAGTATATCAAATAATGAGAATGTTTCCGGTGCGGATGCATTTCTCAGTACATTACTGGTGCACTCTTTAGCACACTATAAAGTGCATTTGCAAGTACACTACTAATACCAACTGCACTCCCCAGTAGTGCACTGGTGCACTTGCGGGTACAGTATTGGTGCATTTCTCAAGTGCACTACCAAGTATACTTCCTAGTAGTGCACTGGTGCTCTTCCTCGTACTGTGCACTACCAAGTACATTCCCCAGTAGTGCGCTGGTGCTCTTCCTAGTAGTGTACTAGTACATTCCCCAGTATTATATTAGTGCACTACTATAGTCCGCACGGGCTATATAATCTGTACCTGATTACCACCTCAAAATAATATCTTTTATGGGTTTAGATTGTTGTTACCTTGTAAATTGGAATATCAAAATATTACTCATACGCAAAAACATACCCAATAGCTTTGATATCTCATACTTTTGATATCAATACCAAACGAACCCTAATCGAACTAATAGGCTTACTTGTTTTATCAAATAAGATGTTTAAGTTATCCTCCTTTGGATTAAGTATTTATTGTAGCAGTTTTAAGGATCAAGGGAACTTCCTTGTTACCCCTACATCCTTCTATGAGTCTTTGAGCCCATAGAAACACATTGGGTCTTTAAGCCCATTTTGGTTTCCTGAACAGTACTTTCTTGGACCATTAATGTTTACATATAAAGCAGGTAAAGCTTTTACAAGAACTGGATAATGGTTCAAGATAGCATGACAGTAAATAACAATTTAAAGCAGGTAAAGCCTTTATCTTCATAGTTTGCTTTTCTGCAAGGGTACCAAACCATAAGAACATTTCTAGAAAGTTCAAGCTCATATTTATGGGGTTTACTGTTTTCCAGTGACAGAAACCTCCCAAAATCATTATATTTTGTACTAAAAATAGGAGTTCTGTTAATCCCAATAGTGAAAGATTTGGTTGTCATTTAGCAGAGAAGTCTGTTTTTCACTGTGAGATAGTGTACTTGTGAATAACAGGTTCATCACCAGCAACCTCTTTGGATTCTTTTGACTGTTGATACAATGATTTATGCAATTGGGCAATAAGAAAACGACCTCTTTTGTTGTCATTTAATATCAAATCATGTGAAATTAGTTTGTAGGACCACATTTTTCTGTGTTTTCTTCTCCTGCGGTAGTTGAATATAGCAAGTTATGAACATTATAATAATACATTTTTGGTAGATCATTCTGATTATAAGATTATATATTTTATCTACATTGATGGAATTTTAGATGAGTCTGTGGGGATATGAAGATAAGATAGAGCAAGTGTGTTGATAATGCAAAGTTAAAAAATGCCCACCCAGCAACAACACACACTTCTGCATCTTTTTTATCCAATCGAACCTCTTCTTGCAGAGATCATGTCTCTTTATTCACATTTAATTTTGTAATATTATGCAGAACAAGTTGGAAAAGATCAAATCTTGGATGTTATCTTTAGTATTCAAGAAGCTGTCTTGTCTTAGTTTGCAAGTAAGGGTTAAGCAAAGTAAGACACTAAAACTGCGATAAAGAAAAGCTCAAGTGCAATGTGGAATTAAGTGAAGAATTTATTCCTTTGATTCTATCTGCATGCCTACTATAATGCAATAATTTCATTCAACATTTGTTCTAACATATTGGGGCTAGTAGCTGCACCTAGATTTCATGAGAATGATAAGGCAAAGAGACCTCACCATCAATGTAATTATAAAAGATGTAAAAAGGTTGAGAAATGAGAAGATAAGTGGAAGATGACAAGGTAGGAGCTTTCTTTAAAACTCGGTTCATAGTGTTTTACCTTAGTTGTGTAGATAATATTGCAGTGACTTTATTTAGCTAGCTAGTAGAATATCACTCATTTGACACAGGCAAGTCGGTATGTCATATGGAATAGCCATACAAAAAGCTTGATTGCCATTCACTACTTATAGTACATGCTAGACTAAACTTAGATCATCTTTTGCTTCTAGTTATGTAAATTTTAATTGGTGTTTGTTACAATATAAAGCTCATTCCACATTTGATATCAGTAAATATAATGCCCTTATGGATTATTGTCAAATTACATGGATCCTACGTCCAACACGAACAAGGGATCGTGCACGTATGAGCGTACAAGCGCAGTCCGTCCCAACATACAAGCTCAATGAATTCTAGCCTAAAACCAATTGGCAATAGAAGGAGTAATCCATATTATATACTTGTTTGTTCTCTCTCAACTTTCGATGTAGAATAGTATTATCAATTACTCACTAAGTTGTTAGCTGGCTTTAGGATGGTTTCCTATTGTTAAGCAGTTTGCGCTTATTCGCTCATACTGCACTGCACGATCGATCACATTATCCTGCTATGGACTAGGGCCCATGAAATTTGACAGTGTCCTAAGTTCATCTTAATACATTAGTTTTTAAGTCCATGATCATGACATAAGTTTGACCTCATGGAGTTGCAAGATAGAGCAAGTTGAGAATGCCCTACAGTTAAGCAATTGTGTTGCATTATACATGTTGGTTAGTAAGTCTGCCCTGCAGCCATTGATTCATCTTGATATTTTATTAATATTAATAGAATAGAACTAGTTAAGATTGTAACTATAGAAATTGGTAGTCAAGTGTGAAGAAAGTTGCTTAATGGACAAGTGATGATGGTCCACTATTGGTAGAAAAATGAATACCTAAGCTTGTCACTTGTGTACACAAGACTACTAATTAGTAAGTACTAATGTATTTTGATATACATATAGTCAGCCATTCATTGGATTGAAAATACCATAAATGACCTCCTCCTCATTGCAGTGTCAGTAATACGTATCAATCATATGCCACTATGTTGGCTATTGTGGTCCAATCTCTTGGCCCATTCTAATCTACCTTTTTACCATTAGGTTGGGGAAATTTTAGATTCAGGGAAGAAATATTTTGGTATCCAGATTTTCTGAGTAATGCCTCTAATTAAAAGCTTCTTTTTCAAAAGAATAAGAAAATAATTCTTATAGCTAACTTCCAGCCTGTCTGCTTTTTTGTTTTTAATGAAGGTTAAATTTCATAAGTCCAACTTTAGATACAAATATGAAAGCCGTACGCGTACAATTCTATAGGCAAAGACAGTTCAACAAATAAATCGAATATTACTCCATCATAAAATCAATTGATCTTGAAAAGAGTAAAGAGTATTAAGACGAGTAACGTGATAGGAAGTACGAAAGATCAAGTAAACATTTAATCACGAAATAGTGGCAAGTTTGTACACGACGAAATTAAAGATAAATTGAAAAATATAGGCTTTTGATTGAATAAAAGATGAAGTATGTAACATAGCAAAAATGCTCAGATACTCTAAAACAACTAAGAAAACAAGTTCAATACCAAAAATAACATAATTCTGAAATACTGTAAAATAATAAACCAATATTTTCAGGCCCTAAACGAGCTGAAACGACCTATAAAGCTTCCTCATATCAACAATATTCTACTGTGCATTTTCATAACTCGATTTCATCTTCGACTCTTGCACCTATCCTTCCTATCGTACTAACTTAATCTCCATGACTACATACTAATTTGTTCTATGTGCTCCAATCTTGAGCTTGCTTAATGGCATAGGTTGAAATATACCATATGTGAGCATCAAAATTCAGAACCTGATATTTCTTGACGAGTGGTCCGTTCTTTGAGTAAAATTCCAATAGTTTTTAATAATATCTTTCTGTTATGAACAAGTAGTACCGGTGGTCTGATCTGCTATGATCTGTATACACTGCGCCAGATTGCAGGAAAGGTGGGACCCAGTCGGCACAATAATGCCACGTGTGCATCTGAGAAGGAGCAGCGAGCACCTGATTCCGATCACCACCGACCGGAGGGATGAAGTTCATATCGGAGGGAGGAAAAAGTAATTAAAGGATCTTTTTAGTTTTATATTAAACGGTCTGACTATATTCATGTGATGTGGGGTTGTGTCGAATAAGGGAATTTAATTTTGTTGCAGTAGATTTTACTTAGCTGCATTATTCTTGTCATAACCTTTATCTTCGACCAATATAGTTACCGAAAGAAGAAATAAAGGGTATATGAGATTTGGCTGACAATACTCACGTAATGCATTTCAGGGAAGGAATCGATCCTCAGCGATGTTAGTGGTATATATATATGATTACGTTCTAGAACTTTATCATCCCGTTGTGCTAGGATCACCGCGTATTGACGAGATCCGTGTTAATTGTAATTAGAAATTAATCTTCTTAGATGATATGGTTTTGTGAAGTTTGATGGTTTGAAGTGTATGTCATATGATGAATGGTATGGACTTGATCTTAGATTATGATTTATGGAAACTGACTGTTAATGATGTAAATCTGGATAATACAGTTTTCTTTGAGTAACATTTTTTTTTTAGTTTTGATTATGATAGAAGATTTGTTATCTTATATTCTATCAAATATATTGTGCAAGTATAAAAAACAGATTAAAAGTTCTATTAAAAGAGATTAAGAAAACAAGGCTGAATGCCTTGAGTCAAGAACTAGCGACAATATTCTATTAAACCCGGATTAATAGAACAACGTCTTCAAACGGTCAACGAAGTGAAGGTGTTCTGAAACTAACCCCTTTGCATATCTCAAGATCAAGACGAGTAATTTCTAAAGAACGTCTTCCATCAAGAACAAAAGACGAAAACCCCAACGCAAGGAAACACCGGCTTTCAAGTTGGCGATTGATTTGAGCATTTGAATTCGGAAGGATATTCATGTGCTTTGTTTATGGATAGTCTTAGGATAAGTATTAAGAGTGTAACATGTAATTCCTAGAGTTTTCGTACAAGATGATTTCACATCTCTGAATTGAGCCATATAAGGAAACTACTCAAATCAAAGGCATAAATCATGGAGCCCGATTTGGATGTTGCATGACTCAATTCTTGGAACATATAAGTATGGCTTATTACCCTTCCCTCAAGTTTATCGATTTTCAAAATAAAAGAAAGATAAACTAAAAGATGATCGAGTGTTCTTGTATAGAAAACAGTGAAATATTTGTTTTGTTTGTTGAGAGTGTTAGAGATTTAGGAAGTTTAGTGTGTCTAGATGTAAGTTGTGGCACATCCTAAATGTTATAACTGATCTATCAATATAAGCAAGATTTCAAATCCTTTTGAGAGAAAGGTAGTGGGTTTTTCCTAAATAACTTGTTGGTTATCAAAGGTTCCCACTGTAAAGAATATTATTCCCTTGTGATCTTGATAGTTAATTCCGCATCTAAGGAACAACACTTTATTTCTTAGATTAACTTAAACACATATGGTCCTACAATTGGTAACAGAGCAAGGCTCTATACGTGTGTTTACTCACAAGAAAGGTCACCAACAAGCCACATCTAAGGAAGTCCGGAGGAAAAGAATGATGACAGAGGAACATGAAAAGATACATCTCCACCATTGACAACCAGTGCTGGAGAATAATCCTCAATGAAACGGTGTAGTAGATCTCAAAAAGGCAGAAAATGTGTGGACCCTTGCTGGCTACACCACCATGGAGAAGAACACCAAGGCGAGGCAATATATCTCAATGGTTTGGAAAGGGAAGACATGGATAAAGTTCTCCACTTCAACAATGCCAAAGATATGTGGAATGCTTTGAAGGAGATGCACGAAGGAAGCAACGAGCTTAAGGCTAGCAAAAAGTTTCAATAGCAAAGCAACTACCATTCCTTCAAGATGTATGAAATAGAGCCATCTCCGAGTACTACTCAAGATTTCAGAGGCTTTGTTCCAAACTTGAAAATGTTGGAATCCAACTTGAGGAAAAGTCCAAGGTCATAAACTGCCTGAATGAGAAGTATTCACACTCTCGGAGCTCTTGATATTCCTCTAGCCCAAATCATGGGAAAGCTTGTTGTCGATGAATATTAGAACAGAACAAGATTAATCTCTCAAAGAAATTTGATGATGAACAACGTATTTTCTGGGTCGTTTTCTAGGCAGACAAACACCTGTTATGCAAACAAGCCAAGACCAAAGGTCATGACCATTTTTAATTCCTACACTTTGCTAAAGCCTATTAATTAGAATATAGCAAAAATAAGGGTCAAACCCGCAGGAGACATCAACTTATTTAAACTTTTCTAGTGCAAATCTATTATAGAAAACACAAGGGTTTTTGATTGATTAAAAACTAAGTAATAAAAACAACAAAAAGTATGATTTATGAAACTAATTAAAATTATTCTTAGCAAAGCAAATTCATGTTATTTGGTTGATGAATATCAATGTAATTTCATAAGAACACATAACCTAGCATATTTAACCCTACTCCTATACGACAAATATCTTGCACCTCAAACCGAGTATACTAAACCTAACCAAATTGATTAACTACGGCAAACACCTATATTTCAAATAAATGTAAGCAATAAATCTAAGAGCACCAAGGAATAGACATTTCGCGACTAGCCTACAATGCAATTCTCTACACTAGGACTTAGTTCAAACTGAATCTAAGTGTTCATGCTTGTTTTGAATGAATAGACCAAGACTAACGCCACTAATCTATCCTAACAATTATGAATAAATACTTTAACCCTAGGTGATCAATCTAGCACTAAAATACATAATTCAATAGACAATAATCTCGGAGAAAAACAATCAAATCATGCTACAAACCGAAATTACTCAATTACATCAAACCAAACAACAATTCAGTGCTTTACTAAGATATTGGGGCTTTAGCCCTCCATACAATGGTTTACAAGATAAAACAATGAACAACCATTACTAACTTTTCAAGAAAAACTCTAAAACACCCAAGAGCAATACTGTAGAACGATAAAAGAGAAACCCTAAAACAACATACTAAGAACGACAAAGCGTCTCTCCAAATTTAACCTAAAAATGATAGAGTTTGGCCTTTTTAAAGCCTTAAACTAAAAAAATAATAATAATAAAATTCAGAAAATAACAAATCAATTCAGCCTAAAATCGAAATAGAAAATATAGAAAGAAAGACTAAGTCTTTAAGTTTGTTTGGAGATCGGCGGGCGGCGCCGATGACTTCTCTGTATCCTTGTGTGAATCCCACATTGGTGAGCGACGATGGATATGTTGCGGCTGCTGATGAGGCCTCTACCAAAAGTTAACTCCTTAATCTTGTTTTGCAATTCCGATGTACATGCCTTCGTCTTCACTCTTCCTAAGCTCCTTGTTGACTCTAATAAGCTCCAAAGTAACTCAAATAAGATATATATCGTCAGATAAAGGTTTGGACTAACTACGTTGTACGAACGCCCATAAATGTAGTGAAATGGTTCTAAATCCATGCTTATAGACGTGTCGTAGACGTGCCTATTAGTTGAGAAAGAAGTTGCACTGAAGATAGAAGCTAGTATATCCAAATCTTTTGATAAGCTTGAAATGGAGAGTGATTATTTTAATGAGAGGAAGAAGAAGACCAGATGACTGCCCTATTCTCAAAGCACGTCAAAAGGTAGTTCATCAAGAGGAAGTTCAAGCAAGGATTTTAGAAGAGAGACCTCAAGAAGTACATATGCTACCATTGCAAGGAGAAGGGACACCTTGCAAGAAACTTTGCAAATTCTTCAAAAGAGGAGAAGTAGGAGAAGAAAACACATCAAGAGAACATGTTCTCTAAAGGAAAGTTTCAAAAGAAGAAAGCCCTTATTACTGCATGGGGTTCTGATTCTGATGAGGAAGTTGACGTTAACTGATCTGCTCATGGAAGATTTCTAATGGAAAGAGGATCTGATGGCGAGTCTTCAACTTTTGATGTAGTTTCTAATTATCCCTTCAACTCTTTAAATGATTGTGATAAGAATCAATTGATTAAAATCATCAAACAATTGTGCAAAGAGAATGGAGAATTACAAGAAAACTTGATGATTGTGAAGATGAGATAGGATGCCTTACAGATGAGAACGGTCACTGGAGTAGGCAAGTGGATCTCTAAGAAATAGACTTGTCTGAGTCTAAGAAAACACTTGCTGAATATGTGAAGTTGCTTGCAGTATCTTCTAAGACATGCGGAAATTGCAAGGGTAAGGCTCCTATGCATGATATTGAGTCTAAATCTTCATGGAATATGATTAAGAATCTCATGTCTACACTGGAAGATTTATCTTACTCTATTGATGAGAAAATTGTGTATGTAATGGTGTTTGTGAGACCACGGTATGGTCTGGGTTATCATGGTCCTACCAAGGACAATACTGAAGAGTATATCGAGCATGAAAAGATTCGTGTGGATTTGGCAAGTAAGAATGAGAGCTTAATCTTAGCTCTTCAAACCTCGAAGGACAGAACAATGTTCCTTGAAGAGAAGATTAAGGTCCTCGGAAAAAACCCTCAATATAACACCTCTGCTTCATCAACCAAGAGTTCTCCAAAGAGTTCTAACAAGGAGAATAAGTGTTCAACGGTCGACGTGCTCACTCTATGTACATTAAACAAGCACAAGGAGAAAAACACAAGAGAGAGAAACAAGCTGAAGAAATAGGAACCCTTCAGACCTGGAAAGGCAAGTATGGACATGTTCTGTACAATAGAGTTTGCTGGCATTGTGGTTAAAATGGACATGTTATCCATAACTGCAAGAAGAATAAGGAACTTGAAACCTCTAAGAAGAGAAACATTGCTAATCATATTAATGAATATGTTCCTAATCCTTGTTCTGTGCAGGGAAACACTCATAAGAACACCAACAAAAATTCTTCTACTGCTTCACCCAGAAAAGCTAAGGTTTCTAGGCTTCAAAAGACTTGATTTTCCTTGTGCATGTTGAAGTGAAGAAGGAGGACATGTGGTATTTCCATAGTGGATGCCACATGACGGGAAACAAGAGAACAATGTCTTCACTTCAACATTTTCAGGGAGACAATATTTACTTTGGAGACAAGAGCACAAGAACTATCATTTGGGTTGGAAATGTATATCTCAACGACCACGTGAAGGTGAGTAGTGTCACTCTGGTCTCTGGTGATATCCTTGGGATTCAACTTGCTCAATGTTTCCAAGCTGTGTGATCAAGGAATGAATGTAAGTCAGGTTCACCACTTATGATTTCAAGGTTCTAAACAACCAAGGAAACATGATTCCAAAGGGAAAAAGGTTCAAAAACATCTATGTTCGCGATCCTTCTTCAATTCCCGAGGAGAAACTTTTATCTGTCCTCAAAGATAACTCCACACTGTGGGACAAGAGGCTAGGTCATGCTAGCTTGGATATTATTCACAAGATACAGTCAAAGGAATTGGTAAGAGGTCTCCCACATATCAACAGAGAAAGAACAAAACACTGCTCTCATTGTGTGATGGGAAAGCAAGTTCGAACCTCATTCAAGTCCAAGAATCAAGTATCCAGTTCCAAACCTATGAAGCTGATTCATATGGATTTGTATGGACCTATGAGTATCCAAAGTGTTGGTGGGAGAGAGTATATTCTCATTCTCATTGATGACTATTCATGCTTCACATGGACAATCTTCATCAAATCAAGAGTGAGGTGTTTAGTTGCTTCAAGGAACTTTTTCCTTTGTTGTAAATGGACAAAGATCTTCCTATAAAGGACATTCTCTCCGATCACGGTACTGAGTTCGATAACAAATACTTTCTAGTCTTCTGCAGAGAACACGGGATTGAGTACAACTTCTCTACACCTTACACCCCTTAGCAGAACGGAGTTGTGGAGCGGAAGAACAGAACACTAGAAGAGATGGCTAGAACCATGTTAATCTTAAGCAATCTCTCTCAGGGGTTTTGGGCTGAATCCATCAACACTGCTTGCTACATCCTCAACACTTCATCCCTTGATCAAGAAAACTCCATATGAGTTGTACAAAGGTAAAACATCAAATATTTCTCACCGAAGAGTTTTTGGTTGCTAGTGTTTTGTGATTAATGAAGGTGGAAACAAGCTCACGAAAGTTCGATGCCATAAGTGATGAAGGCATCTTATTAGGTTATACACCTAAGATTAGTGCATATGAAGTGTTCAACACTCGCACTAATAAGGTCATAGAGAGCATACATGTGGAGTTAAATGAATATCCTATTACTAACCTCTTGCATGAATCGAGTAATGATGAAGGGAACGTTGTTCCCATTCATGTCATTGCTTGTGACGACGATGCCCCTCTTTTAAAGTCTTCTCATTTTCCTCCATCTGTTCAAGCTAATCCTCAAGCCTCCATTGAAAAAAAATTCCAACTTCAAATGTTAATTTTGATCATTTGGATGACTCAGCTGAGGAAGAAGATGATCTAATAAATCCCATTGTTGATGTGTCCCTTGAAGAGAAAAATATTCCCATTGTATCTTCATCCTATGAAATGCTTGTTCCCAACAGAGAGATGAAAATGATCAAACCTCCTTTGAGATGTGGCTATCAAGAACAATGGCACTATGCCATCAATGCCTTTCTCTTTCTCATATAACCCAAGATGAAAATTGGGTGATGGTCATGCAAGAAGAGGTTCTAGAGTTTGAAAGGAACAACGTATGGAGATTGGTTCCTCGTCTCTCTAATCTTCATATCATTGGAACAAGATGGGTGTTCTATAATAAGCTTGATTATTCTGGAGCCGTTTTAAGGATCAAGGCTCAACTGATTGCTCAAGGCTACAATCAATAATAAGGCATTGACTACGATTAAACCTTTCCACTAGTTGTTCGTCTCGAAGCCATCGCACTCTCATTGCTTATGCTTCACATAAGAGCTTCACTCTTTACCAAATGAATGTGAAAATAGTGTTCCTTAACAGAAAGATCAATGAAGAAGTCTACGTTAATCAACCTCCATGCTTTGAAGATCTCTCCAATCAAGATCATGTGTACATGCTAGATAATTCCCTCTATGGCCTTAAACAAGCTCCAAGAGCTTGGAATGAGTGTCTTGCAGACTTTCTTCTTAAGAAAGGATACAAGAGAGGCCAGACAGACAAAACAATGTTTCTTCGGAAGAAAAATGGAAGTGTTATGGTAGTTTAAGTGTATGTGGATAATATCATCTTTGGTTCAAAGAACTTGGCACTTGTCAAAAGCTTCAAGGAACTTATGATTAGCAAATTCAAGATGAGCATGATTGGAGAACTGGTGTTCTTCTTAGAACTTAAAAATACCCAGAAGAAAGAATGCATCAAGATCCATCAACAGAAGTACCTGAAAGAGCTTCTCAATAAGTACAAGATGGAGAACTATAAACCAATCAACATTACTATTTCTCTAGCAACTCATCTCAATCCAGACTCTGAAGGGAACAAGGTTGAAGAAAAGATCTATTGAGGAATGATTGGTTCTCTTATGTACCTCACAAAAAGCATGCCAAATATTGTGTTCTTTGTATGTCTATGTGCATGATTCCAGTCAGATCCTAGAGAATCACACCTTGCGATGGTGAAGAGAATCTTTATATACCTCAAGTGAAAGGAGTTCCTTTACCTATGGTATCCTACGGATTATTCCATGACTTGGCTACACGGATTTGGACTATGCAGGCTTTCTTTTTAATAGAAAGAGCACCTCTAGGATGGCGCAATTCCTTGGGACATGCCTAGTTTCTTGGGGGTCAAAGAAACAAAACAACGTTGCCTTGTCCACAACTGAAGTTGAATTCGTTTCTCTTGCAACCTGTTGTTCTCAACTCCTCTGGCTTAAGCAGCAACTTTGGAAATTTCAGTATGACTTTTGGTTCTATTTAGATTATTTCTAATAATACAAGTGTTATTAATATATCTAAGAATCATGTGCATCATTCTAGAACCAAGCATATTTACATTAGGCATCATTTCCTTAGAGATCATGTTGAGAAAGGGAACATCGTTCTTGATCGGTGTAGGACTAAGGATCAAATTGCCGATATATTCACTAAATCCTTGAATAGAGAAACCTATGAGAATCTGAGATTTCTTCTTGGATTGGTCGCTCTAGCTTAAGTATGTTTGTGTTATCCACTTCTCTTGATTGTATAGACTTGTTCCTTTGACGTGTTATCTTTAGTTATACTTGATTGAATTGTGTTTTATGAAGGCCTCGCATGTCAAGTAATGTTTCTCCTAAAGCATAGTTCAATTCATGCCTTATATGATTATATTTTGTGGTGATTGCATGATAGAGTCCTCCTTTATTAGCCCAAAAGTCGTCAATTTGATCACATTTTTATCCTAACATTACAAGATGAAATGATGATTGCGTACTAATCCTTCCTCAAGCATGATCACTTGACCTTGATTCCCTATGAACCGCTTTACTCCACATATGGAAATCAAACATGTTGTGACAAAATAACCTACCATTGTTTTCATCACATCGGTACATACTTTTATCACCATAAGAACATTGTTCTTTCCATAAAAGGTACCTATGTCATCCCCGTTATTTAGTACTATAACTGATGGTAAGGATATGAGGAAACTACTTTATAGATAGAACAACGTTATGTTGGCTCCAACATCTACTTTTCTGCAGATTATTCCGGTTCCCGAGGTAATTATTACTGATATGTGAGTGTTTTGTGACTGCTTGTAGTGATTTGATTGGTGTTTTGCATTGCTCGGTGATCTCTTGTGTAACAACGGTTATATTGGAAGAGATTTGATTCGTCCAGCCGCCCTAGTCTACTGTTTTGATATGACTGTTCCTACAGCTACTATCTAGGAAAGTGTATCTTCAAATGGCCATATCTTCTCAATTTGGTTTGAAGATTTTATATAAGGAAAGATAAGATCTTAAGATAATTCACTACATTCATTGCCTTCTTTGTTTTAAGAACTTCCTCTCTCTCTCTCTCTCTCTCTCTCTATCTATCTATCTCTCTCTATTCCCTAATCAAATACAATGGCTTCAAACAAATCCTTTTTCTCTTAGAAGAAGAACTCTCAATGCTTGAGCAATTTAGAAAACAAAAGGCCTCATCTTCTTCCTCTGAATCCTTGGTCATCACTACCACACCCTCAAATCCAATGGAGGACACAACCATGGATGGATCATTAGAACACATTCCTTCACTAGAGAAGGACATCATTGATGTTTGATATCTTTCCTCGCCTCTCAGTTCTCCTCTAAAAGTGAGGGACTCTTTGTTGGTGGTAGGACGCCTCAAAAAATAAGGTGCCCCCTTCCTTTTCTTTAACGATAACAGAGGAAGGGGAACAAGAATAAGAATGCACGGACAAAAAGCCTAAGCTGGAACTCTCCAAAGTCAGTTTCCCTCCATTCATCATCATCATTGGGGTGAGTATGAATCCTTATAAACCAACTCTGGTTGATTAGTTCCGCTGGTCATTATAACATCCAAGTTTATAGCGGTACAGACCGGATTTCCCGAGATGTACTCCAGAACATAACCAACAAAACCATCGTCATGCTCAGGACATAAGTCATATGACTCTTGATCTTCTTGTTGCATATGATAATATGTAAATATTATAATTTAATGTTGTTTTATAATTCATCATATAAAATCTTTTCATCTGTTGCAGGAACGCAAAAGAATGTTTCTGCGATGGTTGACGTTGTTCATGTCTCCACTGGTCGTCTCTAAGTGTCATCACTGTTAGACATATAGTAATGGTATATATTCGTGCCATCATGATACTTAATAGTCTTCCTTACAAAATGAACCATCCTAAAACATAAAATGAAACGTTCATAAACAAAGAACAAATATGATCCATGAATGTAGATAAGAAAGTGAAAGTTGAACTTGGTATTGGAAGCTGATATTGATAAGAACTTATCCAAGAAGATATCAAACTAACTAGGAGTGAAAGATGAGTTTGTGTTGGTATGGTTTTTCTCTCACACAAGCCTCGTATTTACGGCTAATGTTGGAGGAAGAGAGGGGTTGAGCTAGCACTAGAGATCACATGCAAAAATCCAGCTCCCTTTCATGATGAGAGGAGACAATGTCCCAAGTCTTCAGCTGCAAAGATTGAAATATCATGATAGTAAGGTCATATTTGTAGTAGCTGCAATACATTAGGGGTCACATGCATTTTTAAGTGAAAGACCAGGTTGATGAGAGTCAAAGTAAAGTGAGCACTAAGATTTGGTGAAATTTGGCCCATTATGACTAAGTGGCTCGTTTGCCGAATTTGGATGAGTTGGCCCATTGAAAATTCTTGGGTATAGCCCAGTAAGTTGCAATAGGCCAATAGGCATATAGGTGGCCCGTCTAGTCCTAGGCATGCGTCACGTTTTTTGACCCGAGTTATATTTTGAAGGTGATTTGACCTGAGTTCCATTTTCAAGGTGCTTTTCAACTCAGTTTCTATGATGGTGAGACATATTACCTTCGGATCAAGATTCATCAAATTTCAATCTAAAGAGCTTCATGATGTTTCGCCTTGAGGAGCTTCGTGACATTTCTCATCCTACTTTGCAATTGCCGAACTAGTTTGTCTAATCTTCCTGATGTTACAATGGCTCAGGACCACAGTTTATAGCCCAACCTTCCCAACTTTTGACCAATTATTCACCCTATTCACTCCTCCTTCACCATCTTCACTCTCTGTTAGTATTGTGAATCCAGAGAATATCGTTCTCTCAGTGAGCAATACTCTTTTACTTAGTTTTGTTTATAACAAACCACTTCTTATCTCATGTTCTATCAAGTACATTATGGATAGTATTAGGATAAGTATTAAGAATGTAATACGTGTAATTCCTAGATTTCCCATGTAAGATTATTTCGCATCTTTGACTTTGAACCGTATAAGGAAACTACTCAAATCAAAAGTGTAAATAATGGAGCCCGATATGGATGCTGCAATACTCAATTGTTGGAACATACAAATAGGGCTCATTATCCTTCACTCTGATTTATTGATTTCTAAAACAAAGAGAGAGATAAACTAAGAGTCAAACGAGTGTTCTTGTGTAGAGACAGTGAAACGCCTGTTCTATTTTTGTTGAGAGTGTTAGAGACTTAGGAAGTTTATTATGTCTAGACATATGTTGTGTGATCTCCTAAATATTGTAACTGATCTATCAATATTAGACAAGGTTTCAAATCCTTTCGAGAAAAGGTAGTGGATTTTATCCTAGATAACTTTTTGGCTATCAGAGGTTCCCACTGTAAAGAACAACGTTCTCTTGTGAGTTTGAGTGTTATTTCCACATCTAAGGAATGAAACTTTGTTTCTTAGATTAACTTAAACACATCCAGATAAAACACTGTTTCTTGAAGGAAAATGGTAGTGTTCTAGTAGTGCAAGTGTATGTGGATGGTATCATCTTTGGTTCCACAAACTTGGCATTTGTAGAAAGCTTCAAGGAGCTTATGAGTAGAAAATTCAAGATGAGCATGATTGGAGAATTGTCATTTTTCTTAAGACTTCAAATCACCTAGAAGAAAGAAGGAATCTAGATCCATCTACAGAAGTAATGAAAGAGATTCTTAAGAAGTACAAGATGGGGAACTACAAACCAACCAACACTCTTATTTCTCATGCAACTCATCTCAGTCCAGCTTCTGAAGGGAACAAGGTTGAAGATAAGGTTTATCGAGGGATGATAGGTTCTATTATATACCTCACAACAAGTAGGCTAGATATTGTGTTCTCTGTATGTCTATGTGCATGATTCTAATCAAATCTTAGAGAATAACACATTGTTGCAGTGAAGTGATTCTTTAGATACCTCAAGGGAATAGATTCCCTTAACCTTTGTCATCCTAAGGATTATTCCATGAGTCTCCTTGGCTACACGGATGCAGACTATGCAGGTTTTCTTGTTGATAAGTTGCCACCATAGCCTGTTGTTCTCAACTCCTATGACTCAAGTAACAATTTGGAGATTTCAGTATGACTTTTGGTTTTGTTCAAATTCTTTGTGATAATATATCTAAGAGTCTTGTGCATCATTCTAGAACCACGCTTATTTACGTTAGGCATAATTTCCTTAGAGATAATGTTGAGAAAGGGAACATTGTTCTTGATTACTGTAAGACTGAGGGATCAAATTGATGAAATATTCACTAAAGCCTTGAATAGAGAACCCTATGAGAATATGATATTGCTTCTTTGATTGATCTCTCTAGCTTAAGTGTGTTTGTGTTATCCAGTTATCTTTATTGTCTAGACCTGTTCCTTTGACGCGTTCTCTTGACTTGTAGTTGATTGAATTCTGCTTTTGCATGTCATGTAGTGTTTCTCCTAAATCATATTACAATTCATTCCTTAAATGATTATATTTTATGGTGATTACATGATAGAGTCTTCCTTTCTTAGCGCAAAAGTTGATGTACTCTTCTTTTCCATAAGAACATGGTTCTTTCCACAAAAGGTACCCATGTCATCCTTGTTTTATAGCACTATAGCAGATGGTAAGGTTATGAAAAGTTTACTTTGAGAACAAAACAACGTTCTGATACTTCCAATGGCCACTTTTCCCCCCGAATTCACCAGTTCCTAAGATAGTAATGATGAATTCATGAGTGTTTTTTTACTGATTACGGATGATTTGATTGGTTTATGGGTTGCTTGAGATTTCCTTGTGCGACAACGGTTATTTTTGGAGAGTTTTGACTAATTTTCCGCCCTAGTCTACTTAGTTAGGAATAGTTGCTCCAACCGTTCTATTCTTGGTAACTAAATCTTCAACAACTATTTTTAGTTCTTCCTTAAGGAGCTATATGAGGAAGGTGGTCACTCAAGATTTTCCACCGCCTTATTGCTTTCCTAGTCTTGAATTCTCTTGCTTATAACTGCTCAACCTCCGTTCTCTTTACTTATTCAATGGCCTTCAACATTTTTTTCTTTCTCTGAAGAAGAACTCTCCGTGCTAGAGGCGTTCCACAAACAAAAAGGCTCCTCCTCAGGCTTCACAATCTCTTGCCTTGACCACCACTCCTTCAAAAACCATTATCAACACGACCATGACTGGGTCCTCATAACACATTCCATTGCCAAAAAAGGAGATCATCGAGTTTGGAAAACTCTCATCTCCTCTCGGTTCTTCTCCTAAGGTGAGGGACTCTTAGTCGGTGGTAGGGCGCCTAAAAAAACAAGGTGTTCAGTCCCTTAACTTGAGAATTATAGAGGTTGGGGAAGAAGAAGAATACAAGAAAAAGAAGGCCAAAGTCACCAACTCCAAGGGAAAAGGAAAAGCTCTTGACCTTTCTCTCGTTCTCTCACCAGTAGACGCTTAGTTCGCTGAGCAAGGAATCCTTTCTCTGCTCATCATTCGCAAAGAGTTCTGGCAACAACAGATCATTCCTTCAGAATAGGCCTCATATGGAAAAGGAATCAATGTTCTCTACTCCCTTCTTCAACTTTAGGGCTAGGATAAGCTCCTCACAGAGCCCTTTGATGTGAACGAAGACATCATGTGCCTCTTCTACTCCAGGATGTCCTTCTCTCATAACACCAAGGATAACTCTCCATCTTCTGACATCATCGTCAGTTGGGAAGAGAACATGATCCCTCTTAATGAAAAGTTGATTGTACGCTCTCTTTGAGTCCAGATGGGGAAGGGATTTAATGTTTTGGTGAAGAAGAAATGGTGGCCAAAGGGGAAAGAGTTCAAGACTCGCACTAAGACAATCAAGATCATCTTCCGTGGTCCTGTTCAAGGTAATCTCTTGACAAGAGATCTCACTTTGGACAAAAAACTGATCCATAAGTTCCTTATAGGGAATGTTGTTCCCAAACAAGAGAACAAAGGGTCCGTCCTTCTCAATGATGTCGTCCTCATAGAAAACATAATATGATCACGCATATGCAACACTGCTACCACAACAATGCTCGCGCTCTCCCATACCCTCACTTTGTGAAGAAGGTCCTATCTTTTCTCGTCTATTATCCAGATTCTATGAAAGAAGCAACATTCTCTTACTTCCTCACAATCTCCAACATATCAAGCATGACCTACATATCATATCCTTCTCCAATTGAGACTCCAAGGATAGAAGCTCCACCTATTCCCTCTACTAATCCTCCTCCTAGCTATGAAGGATCTATAACTGCTTAAGAATTGTTTCAAAGACCTGGAAGAGGTCATCTATGAGAGTGCTAAGCAGGTAGGGAATATCATCTCCACGGTCGGCATGCATCAGGCTAAAACAATAGCTAATATAGAGGATATGGTACAAACCCTCTACCACTGAAATTGGAATTTCCTCGAGGCCTTTGAGGAAATGTTGACAGTAGTGCAAAGCATCTAGAAGCTCTGACTAAGAGGGTCATAGCAAGGAAATCCCTCCAAGAGATGAAGCACAAAGGAAGCATGGAGAAGGGGAGCGGCATTGGTTTTTCTAAGGAGTCTGAGGTACAAGAAAAGGAGAATGTCGAGAAGACAGAGGATGAAGAACCTGAGAAGGTTTTTGATAAGGTGGAAGATGTTAAGGAAAAAGCTACAAAAGAGAGAACTGAGATACAAGAAGAGTAGTCTTCATTAGAACCGTGTTACGTTGAAATCTACAGAACTGAAATTCCTTAGGATTTTCCACTATTATCTCCTAGCTACTAATTTTTTTCTTCTTGTTTTTTACTATATCCCATGCTATTCACTTCTTTATATATAAACTTTTTCTATAATTAACTTGTTCCGTTCTTTCAAGTCTTATTACCTTCCATTTCTCTAGATTTTGATTAATCATTGTTCTCTAGTTACTTGTCTTGCGATACATTTCTCTAAGGAATTGTCGATGATGTCAAAAGGAGGAATGAACTTTGGATATGTAAGAACGTTGTTGGAAGTTCCTTAGGCTTTCAAAAGTTTAACTCTGAAAGGAATTATGCTTGTGTTGAGGGGGGATATTCAATTCACTAATGATTATTCTACAATCTCCTTCATGTTTCCTTCTCATCCATTCTATGTTCTCTATATTCGAGGTTCTTATGTTTGTCATCATCAAAAGGGGAAAAACACTTGTTATCAAGTAAATTGTGCAAGCATGAAGAACAGATCAAAAGCCTCACTAAAATTTCAAATATGAGATCAAGAGAACAAAAAAATGTCTTGAGTAAAAAACTAGAGAATATTGTTCTGTTAAACACAGATTAACAAGACAATGTCTTAAAACGCTGAACGAAGTAAAGATGTTCTTTGAAACTAACTCATATGCATATCGCAGGATCAAGAGGAGTTATTTTTGAAGAACTTCTTCCATCAAGAACAGAAGACGAGAACTCCAACGCAAGGAAACAACGGCTTTCAAGTTGGCGGTTGATTTGAGCATTTGAATTTTTAAGGATATTCATGTGCTCTGTTTATGGATAGTCTTAGGATAAGGATTATGAATGTAATACGTGTAATTCCTAGATTTTCCATGTAAGTTGATTTTGCATCTTTGATTGTGAGCCGTATAAGGAAACTACTCAAATCAAAGGCGTAAATCATGGAGCCCGATTTCGATGTTGCAAAACTCAATTCTTGGAACATATAAATAGGGGTCATTATCCTTCACTATAATTTATTGATTTCCAAAACAAAAAGAGAGATTAACTGAGAGTTGATCGAGTGTTCTTGTGTAGAGAACAGTGAAACGCATGTTCTGTTTTATTGAGAGTGTTAGAGATTTAGGAAGTATAGTGTGTCTAGATACGAGGTGTGTGATATTCTAAAAGATGTAACTAATCTGTACATATAAACATGGTTTCAAATCCTTTGAAAGAAAGGTAGTGGGTTTTATACTAGATAACTTAATGGTTATCAAAGGTTCTCACTGTAAATAACAGTGTTCCCTTGTGAGTTTGAGAGTTATTTCCGCATCTAAGGAACATCGCTTTGTTTCTTAGACTAACTTAAACACATCCGGTCCTACACTCTTATTCAAATTCTTCCTTTCCTTTTTTCCTCTAACACACACAATGATGAAGTTTTTTCTATCAAAGTTCAAGAAAATATCAATCAAAAAGATAGAAGATGTAGAGGATGATGAACCAAATGTCTATCATCATGAAGGAGAAGATATAGAGGATGATGAGCCAAATGTCTTCTATCAAAAATGAAGGAAATATCTCTCAAATTTTTAACAATGATGTAAGTTTTAAGTGTAGATGTTAGTTTTCTTTTATAAAATGTATGCTTTAGGTTGGTTATTAGATACTTTAGGTTGTAGTTCAAACGTTATATGAGGTTTTACATCATTTTATATATTGTTTGGTTTAGGATTTAGAAGCTTAAAGTTTTAAATTGTTGAAGTTCAACTTCATATTGATCTTGAAAGAAGAAATTGGTTAAAAACCTATTTTTTCCGTATCTTGTTGGAAATTGATTCATTTTTTGATGTGAATTGGTTTTTATATGGAACCAATCCAGTATTCTACAGTTTCTAGACTGGCTCTTAGCTACGTGACGAAGCAAGTGAAGGAGCTTCGTCATGAAGCTGGAGCATTAAATTTGTGACAAAGATTGATTCGTGAAGAGGTTGTGCATGTAGCTTTGTCATGAATAAGAGAGCCATTCCAGATACTGCAAAATTCTAGAATGGTTCCAAAACACAAGTATAATTATGTAAAATGTTTTTTTTACAAATGGTTACTTATTCTATCGATACACTCGTATCATACTGGGAATCAATTTTATGATCAAGGTTACTTTCCCGACTCATATCCAAGGCTAGATCAAATACCGGTCTCTGCTTTATGTTGGGATGGACTCCAACAACAACAGACACCTTCTGAGTATAATGTGGTTCCAAATAAACCTCTACGAATCACTCATTTTTCCGATTGGGCTGATGAAATCCATAAATTCAATCTTGGTATCATTCCGGATGAAGAAGATAGTCCTTATTGACCTCAAACACAAGATGAAGGTCCGTATATGCAAGAACTTGAGAGTCCAAGTTGATAAATGTAGGGGTAGCCACCTATCCACATATTCCCCAAATTCAAAAATTGTGTGAAAGCCCCTCATGTTCAATCGGTTGACTTTAGCGAGTTCTTTGTCATGAATATTGTTTTTGAAGAGAGGGATGATATTATCATCTGGGTTATGGATAAAGCCAAGGAACACAACTTCACCCCAGTCAACCACATGGTAGAAAATAGGTCAAAAGGAAGAAGGCTCACCACTTGGTTGGCTTATCAGAGGCATGGACAGAATACACCAACCAAGACACCTAGTGAGAAGGTCAAAAATAGATACAGAAAGTGTGGTTGCCCTTTTATGATCCATGTTTTTGAGGAGCCGGTTGGCATATGGAATATTCTTGGACAAAAGGGTACTCACAACAGTGTCCTTTTTGATAATCTGTATGAAAATCTATATGCTAGATGACCCACTAAAAAAGAGTCGAAGAATATGAGATAAGTGGTTGAGGTTCATGTTAAGACAAGGTATGTAATGACGATGATGACGAGACCAGACAATTACACGAGTACTAAACAAGTTTACAACATCAATCAGAAGTTTAAAAGGAGAAAAACTACTACGTAGAGTACATATCCGATCTAGAAACAAATGAGATCGCAAGCTTGGATTCAATCAGACTTCTTAGGACATTCCCATACGTGATTTTGTTGGACTTCACATATGAGACCAATGTGTAAGTATAATTCTTTAAACCTATATTGTATAACTCATGTTCCATATGAATCCTCTAACCTAAATCTTTTTTACACTTACAGTAGCCCTTTCTTTGATATTATAGGAATGAAAACGTTGTGGGCACATTCTTGGCTCATGAGTAAATAGAAAAGTTTGCATGCGATATAGAACAACTTGCAAAGTGAAGAAAGAGTTGACATGTATAGTGATTGATAAAGAGATGGTGTTGATGAATTCGGTCTATAGTATTTCCCAAACTTTAAATCCCTTATATGTCGGCTTCATCTGCAGAATATTGAACTTTTTGCCAAAAGGTTCACTAATAAGGCTAGAGCGGGCAGGTTTTGTAATGCGTACAAGAGGTTGTTCTACAGCTCTAAAGAATGGGATTATAATTTTATTCTCTAGAGAAAAAGTGTGACTAGTGTGATCTATAAAAGGTAAATGCATATGTGCGAAGAAGTTGGTTGAATTCATACAAGGACAAACTTGTCTCTGTGTGGACATATGATGCATTCGCTCTAGGCCAGAACTCTACAAATAGGTACCAATTAAAATTGTAAATATTAATTTGACCATTGTTTGTACAATTTCTGCTTTAGGTTCTATTATAGAAATTACATGCATGTTCTATAAACTATGGGCTTTGTTTAAAAGGGTGGAAGGGGTTCATGCGATACTGAAGTGATACTTGTTTGGATTACATGACAATATGGATTATTTGTTTGATGATTATCATATGTTACTTCATAATCAGGTTCATGAGATAAAGGGAACACTCAACAAGAGTTTAGACTTTATAGACATAACTTAGTTTTATTAACAGTGCGTACATATTCATCTTGTTGCACTACGAAGTCTCCGCACCAGCCTTTAACCATCTGATGGATGCATATAAGAATGGCATGCTAGCAAACCCCGGACCTTACTGCAGATGCCCTAACATGACGAGGGACGGTAGCAAATATGTTTGAGATCAGCAACCCCTTCCTATATAGATAGTGCATATCTTTTGGAGGATATTAAGCATGTTAGACTGCCCATAAGTTATAGATGAGGAGAAAAATGAAGCGGAAAGTCAATGAGTCATTGATGTCTGGCATGGAGTTTGACAACCTATCAGTGGACGATCAACGGAACACGGTCATGAACAAGATAATGCATCCTGAATAGACGAAACTTGATGAGCCAGTTAACTTCAAACAGAAAGGGAGACATGTTGATGCACTAAACAAAAGAATCCCATGTTCTTAGGAGAATTCTGAGGCGGACAAGGAGAAAATGCCCCCAAAGAAGCAAAAAGTTTGCGTGGAGAAGGAAATGCAAAAGACATTTGGTCAGTCTCCGAACACAAAGGGTCCTAGACTACTTGTCAACAAGAAATATCATAGTATCTAGCCGAAGTGTATGGGGAAGTGGATTCAAGGATTGTATAAGATAGTTCTGGTGGAAATTGTGGATATCGCTCTATAGCCCTTCGCCTTGGAATGGAGGAAGACGATTGGCTCCTAATAGAGATGAAATGGTTAGGACGGTGGAACATGATTGGGGGCACAAAGGAAGATGATGATATTTCCCATAACTCAGCAAGATATGATCGACAAACTGAACAGGGAACACATCTATCTGACTGCTCTGTGGTACAAGTGGTTTTCTATTCCAGACATGAGGATCATTGATGTTACTACATTTAACATAGTGTTAGTTATTTTCGGTGATAACACCAGCAGCACACACTGCCTATTAGGGCGGCACCTGAGCATGTACCAGGGCAACAGATCCCAATTATAAGTCGTGGTCACATACCAGATGAGTTGCACTGGATTTCTGTAAGTCTTTCAAACCAACTCATATCATATTTAGATATATCTCTATTTATCGATTTTTGATGTGATTATGTTTCTAACAGGTTGTCATATATCCTAACTACCCACTCCTTACCTTGAATATATTGTGGGGGTATTACCCCGAGCCTCCAGCCGATGACATCCTTGGCCCCCTACTTGACTGCATCTCCTCTTGGGAGTTTGACCCGACCCGACACTAACACAACAGCGACGTGTTAGAAAACCACATAGTACTCATGTTGCTTTGGACGAGTGGTTGCTTTGTATGATGTAAAACTAAGACCATTTGTAGACAACTCTTCATTCATATATGGTGTTTTTCTAAATATCGTGTTATTTAAGTGATTTTCTCTTGTTCTGTAACTACTTAAATAAGCCTTTTTAGTTTTTAAATGAACAAAAACATAATCCTTGAAGAAATTTAGAAATTTAACATGCACAAAAAATAATGAAAACAAGCTTTCAAAACATCCAAAACAACAACTATAACAAAGAAATTCAAGGCTAACAACGACATCCTAGAAAATCAAGGATAATCAAAAGTTTGCATATCATCAAAACTCGTTCGAATGGCCTTCCACATGTCATGAGGTGGGTGCTCCGCTTCTTCGTAACAAGGCTAAAGGTAGCCCCTCACACGTTGTATACACTATATAAAATTAAACAAGATAATATGTCAATATAATATAAATGATAATGATTTAACATATCATAATACATTGAAATATGCTTACCTGTCCAAGAGCTTCGGCAGTGGGAGGAAGAACACACATGTGGGTATGAACGATAAAACAAGGTATATAGTCTAGGGCTACTTCATAACCCTGCTAAGCGACTGGTCTCATATCTTCCAAGTCAATGCAGTGGAATTTGGTTGAATCCCAAACTCATTCAGAATTGGTGTAATGCACTTTGTATTTTTGGATGGCTCTATATTGAAAGGTCGTGTGGTGTCTATGAGTTGTTTGGGAACCTTTTGGACACACACAAACTACCTCGCAACTTAATCAGGCATGTACGGTTTGGTCACGTCATGACCGAATGCCAATGCACCATGAAAGAGTGACCGTATGATGTTGGGCATGGAGAAGTCTTGGAATCCATATGATCTTTAACCTTTCAAATAATACATATATACATTACTTTGTATTCAACATTTAAACTCAGGTGATTGTATTTTTAAATAACACTAACTTGATGCTCGTTCATGTCATCAAACCCCGTCTTGTAGTTTCTCCCATGTCCAGACACTGCATTTGACGCCCACGTTCTCACATAAGGCGAGCCACCGACCCGCTTACTTCACTCGGGATGCAATGTTGGGAAGTATGAGTATATCCAACTCTACGTAATTTATGTAACTATTATGAACTTATTTATATTAATGACAAATGAACACTCATTATTCAAAAAACAAGCAATTACAAGGATGAGTGTATAGCATGTTGATATCTTCTTGCAGTCAGTCGGCAAGGCATTTTCCAATTCCCGGTACACGTCATATAGGAGACCGGCTCTACATGCCCATTGTCCAACATCTTCCATGTTGCGGACATAGTCAATGTTGGATAGAGGGATCTTGTCTTGTGATTTATAAAGGAACATGGTGGATCCCAGAAGATGAAGCAGATACTCGGATGTTGTTACCCGTGGAGTGGTTTCTTTGACTTCTCAACTTTTCTTCGACTCCCTTAACTCCACTCCAAAGAAAATCTTCGCCTTTGACAACTAATGCGATAGAGTGACTGTCTTTCCCTTAAGTCGTTGCTCCTCCGTGATACCCATGCCCCTTCCATAGATGGGTAAAATCATCTAAATGTGGACATCATGCAGTGTGATCGTCATCTCACCAAAAGGTAGGTGAAATGAGTTTGTCTTTGGTTATCACCTCTCAATGAACCTAGTAACTAGCTGCCTATCCACATGCTCGTACATTAGAGATGCGATGTGGTCAAGTCTCGTGATGACAAATGCTAGCACCCCTAGTGAATTGGCCTATGGAGTCCACATCAGGACACACGTGTGCCTGAACTAGAAGGTAAATGACCAACTCTACAAAATTATATGAATACTAAGCTTGAACATGAGATTTGTACAAAATTGTTATACTAAATAAGAAATATTTAAAAAAACTTGCAATGCCTTTGTATCTGTCGTAAGCAATGTGGTCGGTGAAGCTCTGCATCAATGTAGTGATTTCTGGGCCCCCACAAGCTGATCCAGTCATGTATTGGCCAATGCAGTTGGCATTGGGCATCTCTCCCGTATAGACACGGACGGTCCAGCTGTCGCAACTCCTTAGCCAGCCTCCTCATCTTCTGGACATGGTCTATTGCCGCTCCACTAGGACCACAAACATGTACCAGTTGAAATCCAGCAAAACATTTATTATTATTTTTACAAATATGATTTATGGGACTTCTTGTCAAAATTAATATTAATGGTTAGTAAAATACCTGACCTTGAGGTGCTTCATTTGTAGGTTCATGTTGGGAATTATGGGTGTAGGTGGAGAAGTTGTCTTGAGGCACTTCATCCACAAGTTCATCTTGGGGATTCTGGTTGTAAATGAAGAAGTCGGTCTATTATGGAGAGTATTGTAGTGTCAAACCGCCACCAAACTGTTTTTGGGGTAGTTCTCCAATAAGAACGACTGATACGATAAAGGCACCTCACCCATATAATCACCGTGGACAGATGTTGAACGCGATAATGATGCCTAATCAGACATGTATGGAGGAGAGACTAAAAAACAAGGTCGTTGATAGGCGATATGGCGCAACAAGTGGTCGTTAGCATCATCTATAGGTGACATGATTATGGTGCATAGTACCGTGACTCGGACCTCGCGAAGCAAAGACGTTATTCACAAGGATTACGGACATTTGAGAAGAAGATTACCAAGGAGAAGAAGCAGGAGTCGCGAACACACGGACACGACTGTGCATGCCTGCAGAGTGCCTGGCGCAACCGCACCACTTTTCGCGGAGGAACTTGGAGAAATCGGACCAGGCGTGACCGCGACGACACATGCGCTACCGTGCCCGTGTCGGGCCGAAATTGTTGCGAAACCCCATTTCATCGAGATTGCACTTTGGGCTTTGGACTATTTTCTCATGGAGATTGGGTTGGGCCTCTTTAGTTTAGTATTCTTATGTTAGGGTTAATAAATAGGGTGATATGTGCCTCAACCCTAATCATCTTCCATTTTACGTTGTTTTCTAGTTTTGCATTTTACGTAGTTACTATGATCTAGGTGTAGTCTCCTTACTTTGTTCGATTTGTAGAAGCCAACAGATGAATCGATTATAAGACTTCTATTATTGGTTCTTAATTATATCCTAGTTGTTTTATAGCTCTTGCGCTTCTTGATATTGAATTGATTTACCTGTCTAGCCTGATCAACTAGGTAGATTAAGTCTAATTCATATTGCTAGGTTTGGCTTGTCCGAGTTGGAGAGTCTTATCATCGGGTAGCGAATCAATACATGACCTAGTTGGGATTGTAATTGTGTGGAGATACAATGATATGTTAAATATCGGCCTTGGGCCAATGATACTGCATGTTCCTATTTATTTCTGCATGTATTGCTGCATAGGTATTAAATCTTGATGGTTTCAAGATTTTATTTAGGTAAGAGCTATTAGGACTAGCTGGACTAATAACTATATAAGAACATAGATTAGGACAACTAGAGGATATAAACATTAGGATAGAACCCGAATAGAAGAAGTCAATGATCAACCAATTAGTCTGTTAGGTGGATACAAGTTGGGCAAGGTGTTTTCCCATAATTGTTTCCAATCAATTATTAGGTAGTTTGTTTCAATACAATTTCCCCCCTTTGTTACCTTTTGAGTTGGTAAAATATAATATCAAAAAAACTGATTTTCCCGATTCCCTATGGGATCGACCTTGTCTTACCACTCTACTAGTTGGAGTAGTCGGATAGGTATTTTATTATTTTGACGCGGGAAACGACGCACGTTAGTCGTCCATCATCGAACACAGAATGCTGCGCTGGAGCCCCAAATGACTTTGTACTAGGATCATCCCTCTTCTTATTTCGGCTAACCAGAGGTCCCAACTGTACCTCAGCTCTTGCTTCCTCTTTTGCAGGTAATCTCTCCTCCCACTCTTTCCTAGCGGCCTCATATGCATCTCTAATGTCATCTCACTTATTGTGTCAGGTGGTTCTCTTCCGGATCTTCTTCACCATTTTCTTCAACCTCTCTTGTAAATACAAATATACTTTCTATTAAAAAATTGAATAATATTAATAACACCATCAAATGATTGAAAATACAAATTTTGTATCCAGATAGACTCGTGACAAAACCAGCAGGACAACTTCGTGACAAAGCAAACCATATAGACTCGTCATGAGTCTTAAAGCCAGTCCAAAAACTACATTGTTCTAGCTGGTCCCCAGAGACTCGCATTTCCACCACAAAACAACAGTCCCAAGCAAAAAAAATACAAATTTTCCTTTACTTTTTTATCTTCCAAACCCAAGTCAACTATACCTAAATAT
>NW_027369715.1:0-40779 GCF_046119375.1 Phyllobates terribilis | reverse complement strand
AAATGTTTGAAGCTACTGACTGAATGAAAGGAGCTGGCATCTCACTCTCTTTGAATCTTCTTTATCATGCTAGGATTAGCAGGAAAAAGCAAAAAATTTCAGAATTGCACCGTGCAATGTGGAGATATTACTGTTTGTGCATTTACAATATTCATTGATTTTTGCCATTGAAAAACATGTTTTTCATATACCAGAAATGTTTGAAGCTACTGACTGAATGAAAGGAGCTGGCATCTCACTCTCTTTGAATCTTCTTTATCATGCTAGGATTAACAGGAAAAAGCTAAAAATTTCAGAATTGCACCGTGCAATGTGGAGATATTACTGTTTGTGCATTTACAATATTCATTGATTTTTGCCATTGAAAAACATGTTTTTCATATACCAGAAATGTTTGAAGCTACTGACTGAATGAAAGGAGCTGGCATCTCACTCTCTTTGAATCTTCTTTATCATGCTAGGATTAACAGGAAAAAGCTAAAAATTTCAGAATTGCACCGTGCAATGTGGAGATATTACTGTTTGTGCATTTACAATATTCATTGATTTTTGCCATTGAAAAACATGTTTTTCATATACCAGAAATGTTTGAAGCTACTGACTGAATGAAAGGAGCTGGCATCTCACTCTCTTTGAATCTTCTTTATCATGCTAGGATTAACAGGAAAAAGCTAAAAATTTCAGAATTGCACCGTGCAATGTGGAGATATTACTGTTTGTGCATTTACAATATTCATTGATTTTTGCCATTGAAAAACATGTTTTTCATATACCAGAAATGTTTGAAGCCACTGACTGAATGAAAGGAGCTGGCATCTCACTCTCTTTGAATCTTCTTTATCATGCTAGGATTAACAGGAAAAAGCTAAAAATTTCAGAATTGCACCGTGCAATGTGGAGATATTACTGTTTGTGCATTTACAATATTCATTGATTTTTGCCATTGAAAAACGTCCAGAAATGTTTGAAGCTACTGACTGAATGAAAGGAGCTGGCATCTCACTCTCTTTGAATCTTCTTTATCATGCTAGGATTAACAGGAAAAAGCTAAAAATTTCAGAATTGCACCGTGCAATGTGGAGATATTACTGTTTGTGCATTTACAATATTCATTGATTTTTGCCATTGAAAAACATGTTTTTCATATACCAGAAATGTTTGAAGCTACTGACTGAATGAAAGGAGCTGGCATCTCACTCTCTTTGAATCTTCTTTATCATGCTAGGATTAACAGGAAAAAGCTAAAAATTTCAGAATTGCACCGTGCAATGTGGAGATATTACTGTTTGTGCATTTACAATATTCATTGATTTTTGCCATTGAAAAACGTCCAGAAATGTTTGAAGCTACTGACTGAATGAAAGGAGCTGGCATCTCACTCTCTTTGAATCTTCTTTATCATGCTAGGATTAACAGGAAAAAGCTAAAAATTTCAGAATTGCACCGTGCAATGTGGAGATATTACTGTTTGTGCATTTACAATATTCATTGATTTTTGCCATTGAAAAACGTCCAGAAATGTTTGAAGCTACTGACTGAATGAAAGGAGCTGGCATCTCACTCTCTTTGAATCTTCTTTATCATGCTAGGATTAGCAGGAAAAAGCAAAAAATTTCAGAATTGCACCGTGCAATGTGGAGATATTACTGTTTGTGCATTTACAATATTCATTGATTTTTGCCATTGAAAAACATGTTTTTCATATACCAGAAATGTTTGAAGCTACTGACTGAATGAAAGGAGCTGGCATCTCACTCTCTTTGAATCTTCTTTATCATGCTAGGATTAACAGGAAAAAGCTAAAAATTTCAGAATTGCACCGTGCAATGTGGAGATATTACTGTTTGTGCATTTACAATATTCATTGATTTTTGCCATTGAAAAACATGTTTTTCATATACCAGAAATGTTTGAAGCTACTGACTGAATGAAAGGAGCTGGCATCTCACTCTCTTTGAATCTTCTTTATCATGCTAGGATTAACAGGAAAAAGCTAAAAATTTCAGAATTGCACCGTGCAATGTGGAGATATTACTGTTTGTGCATTTACAATATTCATTGATTTTTGCCATTGAAAAACATGTTTTTCATATACCAGAAATGTTTGAAGCTACTGACTGAATGAAAGGAGCTGGCATCTCACTCTCTTTGAATCTTCTTTATCATGCTAGGATTAACAGGAAAAAGCTAAAAATTTCAGAATTGCACCGTGCAATGTGGAGATATTACTGTTTGTGCATTTACAATATTCATTGATTTTTGCCATTGAAAAACATGTTTTTCATATACCAGAAATGTTTGAAGCCACTGACTGAATGAAAGGAGCTGGCATCTCACTCTCTTTGAATCTTCTTTATCATGCTAGGATTAACAGGAAAAAGCTAAAAATTTCAGAATTGCACCGTGCAATGTGGAGATATTACTGTTTGTGCATTTACAATATTCATTGATTTTTGCCATTGAAAAACGTCCAGAAATGTTTGAAGCTACTGACTGAATGAAAGGAGCTGGCATCTCACTCTCTTTGAATCTTCTTTATCATGCTAGGATTAACAGGAAAAAGCTAAAAATTTCAGAATTGCACCGTGCAATGTGGAGATATTACTGTTTGTGCATTTACAATATTCATTGATTTTTGCCATTGAAAAACGTCCAGAAATGTTTGAAGCTACTGACTGAATGAAAGGAGCTGGCATCTCACTCTCTTTGAATCTTCTTTATCATGCTAGGATTAGCAGGAAAAAGCAAAAAATTTCAGAATTGCACCGTGCAATGTGGAGATATTACTGTTTGTGCATTTACAATATTCATTGATTTTTGCCATTGAAAAACGTCCAGAAATGTTTGAAGCTACTGACTGAATGAAAGGAGCTGGCATCTCACTCTCTTTGAATCTTCTTTATCATGCTAGGATTAACAGGAAAAAGCTAAAAATTTCAGAATTGCACCGTGCAATGTGGAGATATTACTGTTTGTGCATTTACAATATTCATTGATTTTTGCCATTGAAAAACATGTTTTTCATATACCAGAAATGTTTGAAGCTACTGACTGAATGAAAGGAGCTGGCATCTCACTCTCTTTGAATCTTCTTTATCATGCTAGGATTAACAGGAAAAAGCTAAAAATTTCAGAATTGCACCGTGCAATGTGGAGATATTACTGTTTGTGCATTTACAATATTCATTGATTTTTGCCATTGAAAAACATGTTTTTCATATACCAGAAATGTTTGAAGCTACTGACTGAATGAAAGGAGCTGGCATCTCACTCTCTTTGAATCTTCTTTATCATGCTAGGATTAACAGGAAAAAGCTAAAAATTTCAGAATTGCACCGTGCAATGTGGAGATATTACTGTTTGTGCATTTACAATATTCATTGATTTTTGCCATTGAAAAACGTCCAGAAATGTTTGAAGCTACTGACTGAATGAAAGGAGCTGGCATCTCACTCTCTTTGAATCTTCTTTATCATGCTAGGATTAACAGGAAAAAGCTAAAAATTTCAGAATTGCACCGTGCAATGTGGAGATATTACTGTTTGTGCATTTACAATATTCATTGATTTTTGCCATTGAAAAACGTCCAGAAATGTTTGAAGCTACTGACTGAATGAAAGGAGCTGGCATCTCACTCTCTTTGAATCTTCTTTATCATGCTAGGATTAGCAGGAAAAAGCAAAAAATTTCAGAATTGCACCGTGCAATGTGGAGATATTACTGTTTGTGCATTTACAATATTCATTGATTTTTGCCATTGAAAAACGTCCAGAAATGTTTGAAGCTACTGACTGAATGAAAGGAGCTGGCATCTCACTCTCTTTGAATCTTCTTTATCATGCTAGGATTAACAGGAAAAAGCTAAAAATTTCAGAATTGCACCGTGCAATGTGGAGATATTACTGTTTGTGCATTTACAATATTCATTGATTTTTGCCATTGAAAAACGTCCAGAAATGTTTGAAGCTACTGACTGAATGAAAGGAGCTGGCATCTCACTCTCTTTGAATCTTCTTTATCATGCTAGGATTAACAGGAAAAAGCTAAAAATTTCAGAATTGCACCGTGCAATGTGGAGATATTACTGTTTGTGCATTTACAATATTCATTGATTTTTGCCATTGAAAAACATGTTTTTCATATACCAGAAATGTTTGAAGCTACTGACTGAATGAAAGGAGCTGGCATCTCACTCTCTTTGAATCTTCTTTATCATGCTAGGATTAACAGGAAAAAGCTAAAAATTTCAGAATTGCACCGTGCAATGTGGAGATATTACTGTTTGTGCATTTACAATATTCATTGATTTTTGCCATTGAAAAACATGTTTTTCATATACCAGAAATGTTTGAAGCTACTGACTGAATGAAAGGAGCTGGCATCTCACTCTCTTTGAATCTTCTTTATCATGCTAGGATTAACAGGAAAAAGCTAAAAATTTCAGAATTGCACCGTGCAATGTGGAGATATTACTGTTTGTGCATTTACAATATTCATTGATTTTTGCCATTGAAAAACATGTTTTTCATATACCAGAAATGTTTGAAGCTACTGACTGAATGAAAGGAGCTGGCATCTCACTCTCTTTGAATCTTCTTTATCATGCTAGGATTAACAGGAAAAAGCTAAAAATTTCAGAATTGCACCGTGCAATGTGGAGATATTACTGTTTGTGCATTTACAATATTCATTGATTTTTGCCATTGAAAAACATGTTTTTCATATACCAGAAATGTTTGAAGCTACTGACTGAATGAAAGGAGCTGGCATCTCACTCTCTTTGAATCTTCTTTATCATGCTAGGATTAACAGGAAAAAGCTAAAAATTTCAGAATTGCACCGTGCAATGTGGAGATATTACTGTTTGTGCATTTACAATATTCATTGATTTTTGCCATTGAAAAACGTCCAGAAATGTTTGAAGCTACTGACTGAATGAAAGGAGCTGGCATCTCACTCTCTTTGAATCTTCTTTATCATGCTAGGATTAGCAGGAAAAAGCAAAAAATTTCAGAATTGCACCGTGCAATGTGGAGATATTACTGTTTGTGCATTTACAATATTCATTGATTTTTGCCATTGAAAAACGTCCAGAAATGTTTGAAGCTACTGACTGAATGAAAGGAGCTGGCATCTCACTCTCTTTGAATCTTCTTTATCATGCCAGGATTAACAGGAAAAAGCTAAAAATTTCAGAATTGCACCGTGCAATGTGGAGATATTACTGTTTGTGCATTTACAATATTCATTGATTTTTGCCATTGAAAAACGTCCAGAAATGTTTGAAGCTACTGACTGAATGAAAGGAGCTGGCATCTCACTCTCTTTGAATCTTCTTTATCATGCTAGGATTAACAGGAAAAAGCTAAAAATTTCAGAATTGCACCGTGCAATGTGGAGATATTACTGTTTGTGCATTTACAATATTCATTGATTTTTGCCATTGAAAAACATGTTTTTCATATACCAGAAATGTTTGAAGCTACTGACTGAATGAAAGGAGCTGGCATCTCACTCTCTTTGAATCTTCTTTATCATGCTAGGATTAACAGGAAAAAGCTAAAAATTTCAGAATTGCACCGTGCAATGTGGAGATATTACTGTTTGTGCATTTACAATATTCATTGATTTTTGCCATTGAAAAACATGTTTTTCATATACCAGAAATGTTTGAAGCTACTGACTGAATGAAAGGAGCTGGCATCTCACTCTCTTTGAATCTTCTTTATCATGCTAGGATTAACAGGAAAAAGCTAAAAATTTCAGAATTGCACCGTGCAATGTGGAGATATTACTGTTTGTGCATTTACAATATTCATTGATTTTTGCCATTGAAAAACGTCCAGAAATGTTTGAAGCTACTGACTGAATGAAAGGAGCTGGCATCTCACTCTCTTTGAATCTTCTTTATCATGCTAGGATTAACAGGAAAAAGCTAAAAATTTCAGAATTGCACCGTGCAATGTGGAGATATTACTGTTTGTGCATTTACAATATTCATTGATTTTTGCCATTGAAAAACGTCCAGAAATGTTTGAAGCTACTGACTGAATGAAAGGAGCTGGCATCTCACTCTCTTTGAATCTTCTTTATCATGCTAGGATTAGCAGGAAAAAGCAAAAAATTTCAGAATTGCACCGTGCAATGTGGAGATATTACTGTTTGTGCATTTACAATATTCATTGATTTTTGCCATTGAAAAACGTCCAGAAATGTTTGAAGCTACTGACTGAATGAAAGGAGCTGGCATCTCACTCTCTTTGAATCTTCTTTATCATGCTAGGATTAACAGGAAAAAGCTAAAAATTTCAGAATTGCACCGTGCAATGTGGAGATATTACTGTTTGTGCATTTACAATATTCATTGATTTTTGCCATTGAAAAACGTCCAGAAATGTTTGAAGCTACTGACTGAATGAAAGGAGCTGGCATCTCACTCTCTTTGAATCTTCTTTATCATGCTAGGATTAACAGGAAAAAGCTAAAAATTTCAGAATTGCACCGTGCAATGTGGAGATATTACTGTTTGTGCATTTACAATATTCATTGATTTTTGCCATTGAAAAACATGTTTTTCATATACCAGAAATGTTTGAAGCTACTGACTGAATGAAAGGAGCTGGCATCTCACTCTCTTTGAATCTTCTTTATCATGCTAGGATTAACAGGAAAAAGCTAAAAATTTCAGAATTGCACCGTGCAATGTGGAGATATTACTGTTTGTGCATTTACAATATTCATTGATTTTTGCCATTGAAAAACATGTTTTTCATATACCAGAAATGTTTGAAGCTACTGACTGAATGAAAGGAGCTGGCATCTCACTCTCTTTGAATCTTCTTTATCATGCTAGGATTAACAGGAAAAAGCTAAAAATTTCAGAATTGCACCGTGCAATGTGGAGATATTACTGTTTGTGCATTTACAATATTCATTGATTTTTGCCATTGAAAAACATGTTTTTCATATACCAGAAATGTTTGAAGCTACTGACTGAATGAAAGGAGCTGGCATCTCACTCTCTTTGAATCTTCTTTATCATGCTAGGATTAACAGGAAAAAGCTAAAAATTTCAGAATTGCACCGTGCAATGTGGAGATATTACTGTTTGTGCATTTACAATATTCATTGATTTTTGCCATTGAAAAACATGTTTTTCATATACCAGAAATGTTTGAAGCTACTGACTGAATGAAAGGAGCTGGCATCTCACTCTCTTTGAATCTTCTTTATCATGCTAGGATTAGCAGGAAAAAGCTAAAAATTTCAGAATTGCACCGTGCAATGTGGAGATATTACTGTTTGTGCATTTACAATATTCATTGATTTTTGCCATTGAAAAACATGTTTTTCATATACCAGAAATGTTTGAAGCTACTGACTGAATGAAAGGAGCTGGCATCTCACTCTCTTTGAATCTTCTTTATCATGCTAGGATTAGCAGGAAAAAGCTAAAAATTTCAGAATTGCAGCGTGCAATGTGGAGATATTACTGTTTGTGCATTTACAATATTCATTGATTTTTGCCATTGAAAAACATGTTTTTCATATACCAGAAATGTTTGAAGCTACTGACTGAATGAAAGGAGCTGGCATCTCACTCTCTTTGAATCTTCTTTATCATGCTAGGATTAACAGGAAAAAGCTAAAAATTTCAGAATTGCACCGTGCAATGTGGAGATATTACTGTTTGTGCATTTACAATATTCATTGATTTTTGCCATTGAAAAACATGTTTTTCATATACCAGAAATGTTTGAAGCTACTGACTGGATGAAAGGAGCTGGCATCTCACTCTCTTTGAATCTTCTTTATCATGCTAGGATTAACAGGAAAAAGCTAAAAATTTCAGAATTGCACCGTGCAATGTGGAGATATTACTGTTTGTGCATTTACAATATTCATTGATTTTTGCCATTGAAAAACATGTTTTTCATATACCAGAAATGTTTGAAGCTACTGACTGAATGAAAGGAGCTGGCATCTCACTCTCTTTGAATCTTCTTTATCATGCTAGGATTAACAGGAAAAAGCTAAAAATTTCAGAATTGCACCGTGCAATGTGGAGATATTACTGTTTGTGCATTTACAATATTCATTGATTTTTGCCATTGAAAAACGTCCAGAAATGTTTGAAGCTACTGACTGAATGAAAGGAGCTGGCATCTCACTCTCTTTGAATCTTCTTTATCATGCTAGGATTAGCAGGAAAAAGCAAAAAATTTCAGAATTGCACCGTGCAATGTGGAGATATTACTGTTTGTGCATTTACAATATTCATTGATTTTTGCCATTGAAAAACGTCCAGAAATGTTTGAAGCTACTGACTGAATGAAAGGAGCTGGCATCTCACTCTCTTTGAATCTTCTTTATCATGCTAGGATTAACAGGAAAAAGCTAAAAATTTCAGAATTGCACCGTGCAATGTGGAGATATTACTGTTTGTGCATTTACAATATTCATTGATTTTTGCCATTGAAAAACGTCCAGAAATGTTTGAAGCTACTGACTGAATGAAAGGAGCTGGCATCTCACTCTCTTTGAATCTTCTTTATCATGCTAGGATTAACAGGAAAAAGCTAAAAATTTCAGAATTGCACCGTGCAATGTGGAGATATTACTGTTTGTGCATTTACAATATTCATTGATTTTTGCCATTGAAAAACATGTTTTTCATATACCAGAAATGTTTGAAGCTACTGACTGAATGAAAGGAGCTGGCATCTCACTCTCTTTGAATCTTCTTTATCATGCTAGGATTAACAGGAAAAAGCTAAAAATTTCAGAATTGCACCGTGCAATGTGGAGATATTACTGTTTGTGCATTTACAATATTCATTGATTTTTGCCATTGAAAAACATGTTTTTCATATACCAGAAATGTTTGAAGCTACTGACTGAATGAAAGGAGCTGGCATCTCACTCTCTTTGAATCTTCTTTATCATGCTAGGATTAACAGGAAAAAGCTAAAAATTTCAGAATTGCACCGTGCAATGTGGAGATATTACTGTTTGTGCATTTACAATATTCATTGATTTTTGCCATTGAAAAACGTCCAGAAATGTTTGAAGCTACTGACTGAATGAAAGGAGCTGGCATCTCACTCTCTTTGAATCTTCTTTATCATGCTAGGATTAACAGGAAAAAGCTAAAAATTTCAGAATTGCACCGTGCAATGTGGAGATATTACTGTTTGTGCATTTACAATATTCATTGATTTTTGCCATTGAAAAACGTCCAGAAATGTTTGAAGCTACTGACTGAATGAAAGGAGCTGGCATCTCACTCTCTTTGAATCTTCTTTATCATGCTAGGATTAGCAGGAAAAAGCAAAAAATTTCAGAATTGCACCGTGCAATGTGGAGATATTACTGTTTGTGCATTTACAATATTCATTGATTTTTGCCATTGAAAAACGTCCAGAAATGTTTGAAGCTACTGACTGAATGAAAGGAGCTGGCATCTCACTCTCTTTGAATCTTCTTTATCATGCTAGGATTAACAGGAAAAAGCTAAAAATTTCAGAATTGCACCGTGCAATGTGGAGATATTACTGTTTGTGCATTTACAATATTCATTGATTTTTGCCATTGAAAAACGTCCAGAAATGTTTGAAGCTACTGACTGAATGAAAGGAGCTGGCATCTCACTCTCTTTGAATCTTCTTTATCATGCTAGGATTAACAGGAAAAAGCTAAAAATTTCAGAATTGCACCGTGCAATGTGGAGATATTACTGTTTGTGCATTTACAATATTCATTGATTTTTGCCATTGAAAAACATGTTTTTCATATACCAGAAATGTTTGAAGCTACTGACTGAATGAAAGGAGCTGGCATCTCACTCTCTTTGAATCTTCTTTATCATGCTAGGATTAACAGGAAAAAGCTAAAAATTTCAGAATTGCACCGTGCAATGTGGAGATATTACTGTTTGTGCATTTACAATATTCATTGATTTTTGCCATTGAAAAACATGTTTTTCATATACCAGAAATGTTTGAAGCTACTGACTGAATGAAAGGAGCTGGCATCTCACTCTCTTTGAATCTTCTTTATCATGCTAGGATTAACAGGAAAAAGCTAAAAATTTCAGAATTGCACCGTGCAATGTGGAGATATTACTGTTTGTGCATTTACAATATTCATTGATTTTTGCCATTGAAAAACATGTTTTTCATATACCAGAAATGTTTGAAGCTACTGACTGAATGAAAGGAGCTGGCATCTCACTCTCTTTGAATCTTCTTTATCATGCTAGGATTAACAGGAAAAAGCTAAAAATTTCAGAATTGCACCGTGCAATGTGGAGATATTACTGTTTGTGCATTTACAATATTCATTGATTTTTGCCATTGAAAAACGTCCAGAAATGTTTGAAGCTACTGACTGAATGAAAGGAGCTGGCATCTCACTCTCTTTGAATCTTCTTTATCATGCTAGGATTAACAGGAAAAAGCTAAAAATTTCAGAATTGCACCGTGCAATGTGGAGATATTACTGTTTGTGCATTTACAATATTCATTGATTTTTGCCATTGAAAAACGTCCAGAAATGTTTGAAGCTACTGACTGAATGAAAGGAGCTGGCATCTCACTCTCTTTGAATCTTCTTTATCATGCTAGGATTAACAGGAAAAAGCTAAAAATTTCAGAATTGCACCGTGCAATGTGGAGATATTACTGTTTGTGCATTTACAATATTCATTGATTTTTGCCATTGAAAAACATGTTTTTCATATACCAGAAATGTTTGAAGCTACTGACTGAATGAAAGGAGCTGGCATCTCACTCTCTTTGAATCTTCTTTATCATGCTAGGATTAACAGGAAAAAGCAAAAAATTTCAGAATTGCACCGTGCAATGTGGAGATATTACTGTTTGTGCATTTACAATATTCATTGATTTTTGCCATTGAAAAACATGTTTTTCATATACCAGAAATGTTTGAAGCTACTGACTGAATGAAAGGAGCTGGCATCTCACTCTCTTTGAATCTTCTTTATCATGCTAGGATTAACAGGAAAAAGCAAAAAATTTCAGAATTGCACCGTGCAATGTGGAGATATTACTGTTTGTGCATTTACAATATTCATTGATTTTTGCCATTGAAAAACGTCCAGAAATGTTTGAAGCTACTGACTGAATGAAAGGAGCTGGCATCTCACTCTCTTTGAATCTTCTTTATCATGCTAGGATTAGCAGGAAAAAGCAAAAAATTTCAGAATTGCACCGTGCAATGTGATGATATTACTGTTTGTGCATTTACAATATTCATTGATTTTTGCCATTGAAAAACATGTTTTTCATATACCAGAAATGTTTGAAGCTACTGACTGAATGAAAGGAGCTGGCATCTCACTCTCTTTGAATCTTCTTTATCATGCTAGGATTAACAGGAAAAAGCTAAAAATTTCAGAATTGCACCGTGCAATGTGGAGATATTACTGTTTGTGCATTTACAATATTCATTGATTTTTGCCATTGAAAAACATGTTTTTCATATACCAGAAATGTTTGAAGCTACTGACTGAATGAAAGGAGCTGGCATCTCACTCTCTTTGAATCTTCTTTATCATGCTAGGATTAACAGGAAAAAGCTAAAAATTTCAGAATTGCACCGTGCAATGTGGAGATATTACTGTTTGTGCATTTACAATATTCATTGATTTTTGCCATTGAAAAACATGTTTTTCATATACCAGAAATGTTTGAAGCTACTGACTGAATGAAAGGAGCTGGCATCTCACTCTCTTTGAATCTTCTTTATCATGCTAGGATTAACAGGAAAAAGCTAAAAATTTCAGAATTGCACCGTGCAATGTGGAGATATTACTGTTTGTGCATTTACAATATTCATTGATTTTTGCCATTGAAAAACGTCCAGAAATGTTTGAAGCTACTGACTGAATGAAAGGAGCTGGCATCTCACTCTCTTTGAATCTTCTTTATCATGCTAGGATTAACAGGAAAAAGCTAAAAATTTCAGAATTGCACCGTGCAATGTGGAGATATTACTGTTTGTGCATTTACAATATTCATTGATTTTTGCCATTGAAAAACATGTTTTTCATATACCAGAAATGTTTGAAGCTACTGACTGAATGAAAGGAGCTGGCATCTCACTCTCTTTGAATCTTCTTTATCATGCTAGGATTAGCAGGAAAAAGCTAAAAATTTCAGAATTGCACCGTGCAATGTGGAGATATTACTGTTTGTGCATTTACAATATTCATTGATTTTTGCCATTGAAAAACATGTTTTTCATATACCAGAAATGTTTGAAGCTACTGACTGAATGAAAGGAGCTGGCATCTCACTCTCTTTGAATCTTCTTTATCATGCTAGGATTAACAGGAAAAAGCTAAAAATTTCAGAATTGCACTGTGCAATGTGGAGATATTACTGTTTGTGCATTTACAATATTCATTGATTTTTGCCATTGAAAAACGTCCAGAAATGTTTGAAGCTACTGACTGAATGAAAGGAGCTGGCATCTCACTCTCTTTGAATCTTCTTTATCATGCTAGGATTAGCAGGAAAAAGCTAAAAATTTCAGAATTGCACCGTGCAATGTGGAGATATTACTGTTTGTGCATTTACAATATTCATTGATTTTTGCCATTGAAAAACGTCCAGAAATGTTTGAAGCTACTGACTGAATGAAAGGAGCTGGCATCTCACTCTCTTTGAATCTTCTTTATCATGCTAGGATTAACAGGAAAAAGCTAAAAATTTCAGAATTGCACCGTGCAATGTGGAGATATTACTGTTTGTGCATTTACAATATTCATTGATTTTTGCCATTGAAAAACATGTTTTTCATATACCAGAAATGTTTGAAGCTACTGACTGAATGAAAGGAGCTGGCATCTCACTCTCTTTGAATCTTCTTTATCATGCTAGGATTAACAGGAAAAAGCTAAAAATTTCAGAATTGCACCGTGCAATGTGGAGATATTACTGTTTGTGCATTTACAATATTCATTGATTTTTGCCATTGAAAAACGTCCAGAAATGTTTGAAGCTACTGACTGAATGAAAGGAGCTGGCATCTCACTCTCTTTGAATCTTCTTTATCATGCTAGGATTAGCAGGAAAAAGCAAAAAATTTCAGAATTGCACCGTGCAATGTGGAGATATTACTGTTTGTGCATTTACAATATTCATTGATTTTTGCCATTGAAAAACGTCCAGAAATGTTTGAAGCTACTGACTGAATGAAAGGAGCTGGCATCTCACTCTCTTTGAATCTTCTTTATCATGCTAGGATTAACAGGAAAAAGCTAAAAATTTCAGAATTGCACCGTGCAATGTGGAGATATTACTGTTTGTGCATTTACAATATTCATTGATTTTTGCCATTGAAAAACATGTTTTTCATATACCAGAAATGTTTGAAGCTACTGACTGAATGAAAGGAGCTGGCATCTCACTCTCTTTGAATCTTCTTTATCATGCTAGGATTAACAGGAAAAAGCTAAAAATTTCAGAATTGCACCGTGCAATGTGGAGATATTACTGTTTGTGCATTTACAATATTCATTGATTTTTGCCATTGAAAAACGTCCAGAAATGTTTGAAGCTACTGACTGAATGAAAGGAGCTGGCATCTCACTCTCTTTGAATCTTCTTTATCATGCTAGGATTAACAGGAAAAAGCTAAAAATTTCAGAATTGCACCGTGCAATGTGGAGATATTACTGTTTGTGCATTTACAATATTCATTGATTTTTGCCATTGAAAAACATGTTTTTCATATACCAGAAATGTTTGAAGCTACTGACTGAATGAAAGGAGCTGGCATCTCACTCTCTTTGAATCTTCTTTATCATGCTAGGATTAACAGGAAAAAGCTAAAAATTTCAGAATTGCACCGTGCAATGTGGAGATATTACTGTTTGTGCATTTACAATATTCATTGATTTTTGCCATTGAAAAACGTCCAGAAATGTTTGAAGCTACTGACTGAATGAAAGGAGCTGGCATCTCACTCTCTTTGAATCTTCTTTATCATGCTAGGATTAGCAGGAAAAAGCAAAAAATTTCAGAATTGCACCGTGCAATGTGGAGATATTACTGTTTGTGCATTTACAATATTCATTGATTTTTGCCATTGAAAAACATGTTTTTCATATACCAGAAATGTTTGAAGCTACTGACTGAATGAAAGGAGCTGGCATCTCACTCTCTTTGAATCTTCTTTATCATGCTAGGATTAGCAGGAAAAAGCAAAAAATTTCAGAATTGCACCGTGCAATGTGGAGATATTACTGTTTGTGCATTTACAATATTCATTGATTTTTGCCATTGAAAAACATGTTTTTCATATACCAGAAATGTTTGAAGCTACTGACTGAATGAAAGGAGCTGGCATCTCACTCTCTTTGAATCTTCTTTATCATGCTAGGATTAACAGGAAAAAGCTAAAAATTTCAGAATTGCACCGTGCAATGTGGAGATATTACTGTTTGTGCATTTACAATATTCATTGATTTTTGCCATTGAAAAACATGTTTTTCATATACCAGAAATGTTTGAAGCTACTGACTGAATGAAAGGAGCTGGCATCTCACTCTCTTTGAATCTTCTTTATCATGCTAGGATTAACAGGAAAAAGCTAAAAATTTCAGAATTGCACCGTGCAATGTGGAGATATTACTGTTTGTGCATTTACAATATTCATTGATTTTTGCCATTGAAAAACATGTTTTTCATATACCAGAAATGTTTGAAGCTACTGACTGAATGAAAGGAGCTGGCATCTCACTCTCTTTGAATCTTCTTTATCATGCTAGGATTAGCAGGAAAAAGCTAAAAATTTCAGAATTGCACCGTGCAATGTGGAGATATTACTGTTTGTGCATTTACAATATTCATTGATTTTTGCCATTGAAAAACGTCCAGAAATGTTTGAAGCTACTGACTGAATGAAAGGAGCTGGCATCTCACTCTCTTTGAATCTTCTTTATCATGCTAGGATTAACAGGAAAAAGCTAAAAATTTCAGAATTGCACCGTGCAATGTGGAGATATTACTGTTTGTGCATTTACAATATTCATTGATTTTTGCCATTGAAAAACGTCCAGAAATGTTTGAAGCTACTGACTGAATGAAAGGAGCTGGCATCTCACTCTCTTTGAATCTTCTTTATCATGCTAGGATTAGCAGGAAAAAGCAAAAAATTTCAGAATTGCACCGTGCAATGTGGAGATATTACTGTTTGTGCATTTACAATATTCATTGATTTTTGCCATTGAAAAACATGTTTTTCATATACCAGAAATGTTTGAAGCTACTGACTGAATGAAAGGAGCTGGCATCTCACTCTCTTTGAATCTTCTTTATCATGCTAGGATTAGCAGGAAAAAGCAAAAAAATTCAGAATTGCACCGTGCAATGTGGAGATATTACTGTTTGTGCATTTACAATATTCATTGATTTTTGCCATTGAAAAACGTCCAGAAATGTTTGAAGCTACTGACTGAATGAAAGGAGCTGGCATCTCACTCTCTTTGAATCTTCTTTATCATGCTAGGATTAGCAGGAAAAAGCAAAAAATTTCAGAATTGCACCGTGCAATGTGGAGATATTACTGTTTGTGCATTTACAATATTCATTGATTTTTGCCATTGAAAAACGTCCAGAAATGTTTGAAGCTACTGACTGAATGAAAGGAGCTGGCATCTCACTCTCTTTGAATCTTCTTTATCATGCTAGGATTAACAGGAAAAAGCTAAAAATTTCAGAATTGCACCGTGCAATGTGGAGATATTACTGTTTGTGCATTTACAATATTCATTGATTTTTGCCATTGAAAAACGTCCAGAAATGTTTGAAGCTACTGACTGAATGAAAGGAGCTGGCATCTCACTCTCTTTGAATCTTCTTTATCATGCTAGGATTAACAGGAAAAAGCTAAAAATTTCAGAATTGCACCGTGCAATGTGGAGATATTACTGTTTGTGCATTTACAATATTCATTGATTTTTGCCATTGAAAAACGTCCAGAAATGTTTGAAGCTACTGACTGAATGAAAGGAGCTGGCATCTCACTCTCTTTGAATCTTCTTTATCATGCTAGGATTAGCAGGAAAAAGCAAAAAATTTCAGAATTGCACCGTGCAATGTGGAGATATTACTGTTTGTGCATTTACAATATTCATTGATTTTTGCCATTGAAAAACATGTTTTTCATATACCAGAAATGTTTGAAGCTACTGACTGAATGAAAGGAGCTGGCATCTCACTCTCTTTGAATCTTCTTTATCATGCTAGGATTAACAGGAAAAAGCTAAAAATTTCAGAATTGCACCGTGCAATGTGGAGATATTACTGTTTGTGCATTTACAATATTCATTGATTTTTGCCATTGAAAAACATGTTTTTCATATACCAGAAATGTTTGAAGCTACTGACTGAATGAAAGGAGCTGGCATCTCACTCTCTTTGAATCTTCTTTATCATGCTAGGATTAACAGGAAAAAGCAAAAAATTTCAGAATTGCACCGTGCAATGTGGAGATATTACTGTTTGTGCATTTACAATATTCATTGATTTTTGCCATTGAAAAACATGTTTTTCATATACCAGAAATGTTTGAAGCTACTGACTGAATGAAAGGAGCTGGCATCTCACTCTCTTTGAATCTTCTTTATCATGCTAGGATTAGCAGGAAAAAGCAAAAAATTTCAGAATTGCACCGTGCAATGTGGAGATATTACTGTTTGTGCATTTACAATATTCATTGATTTTTGCCATTGAAAAACATGTTTTTCATATACCAGAAATGTTTGAAGCTACTGACTGAATGAAAGGAGCTGGCATCTCACTCTCTTTGAATCTTCTTTATCATGCTAGGATTAACAGGAAAAAGCTAAAAATTTCAGAATTGCACCGTGCAATGTGGAGATATTACTGTTTGTGCATTTACAATATTCATTGATTTTTGCCATTGAAAAACATGTTTTTCATATACCAGAAATGTTTGAAGCTACTGACTGAATGAAAGGAGCTGGCATCTCACTCTCTTTGAATCTTCTTTATCATGCTAGGATTAACAGGAAAAAGCTAAAAATTTCAGAATTGCACCGTGCAATGTGGAGATATTACTGTTTGTGCATTTACAATATTCATTGATTTTTGCCATTGAAAAACATGTTTTTCATATACCAGAAATGTTTGAAGCTACTGACTGAATGAAAGGAGCTGGCATCTCACTCTCTTTGAATCTTCTTTATCATGCTAGGATTAACAGGAAAAAGCAAAAAATTTCAGAATTGCACCGTGCAATGTGGAGATATTACTGTTTGTGCATTTACAATATTCATTGATTTTTGCCATTGAAAAACGTCCAGAAATGTTTGAAGCTACTGACTGAATGAAAGGAGCTGGCATCTCACTCTCTTTGAATCTTCTTTATCATGCTAGGATTAACAGGAAAAAGCTAAAAATTTCAGAATTGCACCGTGCAATGTGGAGATATTACTGTTTGTGCATTTACAATATTCATTGATTTTTGCCATTGAAAAACGTCCAGAAATGTTTGAAGCTACTGACTGAATGAAAGGAGCTGGCATCTCACTCTCTTTGAATCTTCTTTATCATGCTAGGATTAACAGGAAAAAGCTAAAAATTTCAGAATTGCACCGTGCAATGTGGAGATATTACTGTTTGTGCATTTACAATATTCATTGATTTTTGCCATTGAAAAACGTCCAGAAATGTTTGAAGCTACTGACTGAATGAAAGGAGCTGGCATCTCACTCTCTTTGAATCTTCTTTATCATGCTAGGATTAACAGGAAAAAGCTAAAAATTTCAGAATTGCACCGTGCAATGTGGAGATATTACTGTTTGTGCATTTACAATATTCATTGATTTTTGCCATTGAAAAACATGTTTTTCATATACCAGAAATGTTTGAAGCTACTGACTGAATGAAAGGAGCTGGCATCTCACTCTCTTTGAATCTTCTTTATCATGCTAGGATTAACAGGAAAAAGCTAAAAATTTCAGAATTGCACCGTGCAATGTGGAGATATTACTGTTTGTGCATTTACAATATTCATTGATTTTTGCCATTGAAAAACGTCCAGAAATGTTTGAAGCTACTGACTGAATGAAAGGAGCTGGCATCTCACTCTCTTTGAATCTTCTTTATCATGCTAGGATTAACAGGAAAAAGCTAAAAATTTCAGAATTGCACCGTGCAATGTGGAGATATTACTGTTTGTGCATTTACAATATTCATTGATTTTTGCCATTGAAAAACATGTTTTTCATATACCAGAAATGTTTGAAGCTACTGACTGAATGAAAGGAGCTGGCATCTCACTCTCTTTGAATCTTCTTTATCATGCTAGGATTAACAGGAAAAAGCTAAAAATTTCAGAATTGCACCGTGCAATGTGGAGATATTACTGTTTGTGCATTTACAATATTCATTGATTTTTGCCATTGAAAAACGTCCAGAAATGTTTGAAGCTACTGACTGAATGAAAGGAGCTGGCATCTCACTCTCTTTGAATCTTTATCATGCTAGGATTAACAGGAAAAAGCTAAAAATTTCAGAATTGCACCGTGCAATGTGGAGATATTACTGTTTGTGCATTTACAATATTCATTGATTTTTGCCATTGAAAAACGTCCAGAAATGTTTGAAGCTACTGACTGAATGAAAGGAGCTGGCATCTCACTCTCTTTGAATCTTCTTTATCATGCTAGGATTAACAGGAAAAAGCTAAAAATTTCAGAATTGCACCGTGCAATGTGGAGATATTACTGTTTGTGCATTTACAATATTCATTGATTTTTGCCATTGAAAAACATGTTTTTCATATACCAGAAATGTTTGAAGCTACTGACTGAATGAAAGGAGCTGGCATCTCACTCTCTTTGAATCTTCTTTATCATGCTAGGATTAGCAGGAAAAAGCTAAAAATTTCAGAATTGCACCGTGCAATGTGGAGATATTACTGTTTGTGCATTTACAATATTCATTGATTTTTGCCATTGAAAAACGTCCAGAAATGTTTGAAGCTACTGACTGAATGAAAGGAGCTGGCATCTCACTCTCTTTGAATCTTCTTTATCATGCTAGGATTAACAGGAAAAAGCTAAAAATTTCAGAATTGCACCGTGCAATGTGGAGATATTACTGTTTGTGCATTTACAATATTCATTGATTTTTGCCATTGAAAAACATGTTTTTCATATACCAGAAATGTTTGAAGCTACTGACTGAATGAAAGGAGCTGGCATCTCACTCTCTTTGAATCTTCTTTATCATGCTAGGATTAGCAGGAAAAAGCAAAAAATTTCAGAATTGCACCGTGCAATGTGGAGATATTACTGTTTGTGCATTTACAATATTCATTGATTTTTGCCATTGAAAAACGTCCAGAAATGTTTGAAGCTACTGACTGAATGAAAGGAGCTGGCATCTCACTCTCTTTGAATCTTCTTTATCATGCTAGGATTAACAGGAAAAAGCTAAAAATTTCAGAATTGCACCGTGCAATGTGGAGATATTACTGTTTGTGCATTTACAATATTCATTGATTTTTGCCATTGAAAAACATGTTTTTCATATACCAGAAATGTTTGAAGCTACTGACTGAATGAAAGGAGCTGGCATCTCACTCTCTTTGAATCTTCTTTATCATGCTAGGATTAACAGGAAAAAGCTAAAAATTTCAGAATTGCACCGTGCAATGTGGAGATATTACTGTTTGTGCATTTACAATATTCATTGATTTTTGCCATTGAAAAACGTCCAGAAATGTTTGAAGCTACTGACTGAATGAAAGGAGCTGGCATCTCACTCTCTTTGAATCTTCTTTATCATGCTAGGATTAACAGGAAAAAGCTAAAAATTTCAGAATTGCACCGTGCAATGTGGAGATATTACTGTTTGTGCATTTACAATATTCATTGATTTTTGCCATTGAAAAACGTCCAGAAATGTTTGAAGCTACTGACTGAATGAAAGGAGCTGGCATCTCACTCTCTTTGAATCTTCTTTATCATGCTAGGATTAACAGGAAAAAGCAAAAAATTTCAGAATTGCACCGTGCAATGTGGAGATATTACTGTTTGTGCATTTACAATATTCATTGATTTTTGCCATTGAAAAACGTCCAGAAATGTTTGAAGCTACTGACTGAATGAAAGGAGCTGGCATCTCACTCTCTTTGAATCTTCTTTATCATGCTAGGATTAACAGGAAAAAGCTAAAAATTTCAGAATTGCACCGTGCAATGTGGAGATATTACTGTTTGTGCATTTACAATATTCATTGATTTTTGCCATTGAAAAACATGTTTTTCATATACCAGAAATGTTTGAAGCTACTGACTGAATGAAAGGAGCTGGCATCTCACTCTCTTTGAATCTTCTTTATCATGCTAGGATTAACAGGAAAAAGCTAAAAATTTCAGAATTGCACCGTGCAATGTGGAGATATTACTGTTTGTGCATTTACAATATTCATTGATTTTTGCCATTGAAAAACGTCCAGAAATGTTTGAAGCTACTGACTGAATGAAAGGAGCTGGCATCTCACTCTCTTTGAATCTTCTTTATCATGCTAGGATTAACAGGAAAAAGCTAAAAATTTCAGAATTGCACCGTGCAATGTGGAGATATTACTGTTTGTGCATTTACAATATTCATTGATTTTTGCCATTGAAAAACATGTTTTTCATATACCAGAAATGTTTGAAGCTACTGACTGAATGAAAGGAGCTGGCATCTCACTCTCTTTGAATCTTCTTTATCATGCTAGGATTAACAGGAAAAAGCTAAAAATTTCAGAATTGCACCGTGCAATGTGGAGATATTACTGTTTGTGCATTTACAATATTCATTGATTTTTGCCATTGAAAAACGTCCAGAAATGTTTGAAGCTACTGACTGAATGAAAGGAGCTGGCATCTCACTCTCTTTGAATCTTCTTTATCATGCTAGGATTAACAGGAAAAAGCTAAAAATTTCAGAATTGCACCGTGCAATGTGGAGATATTACTGTTTGTGCATTTACAATATTCATTGATTTTTGCCATTGAAAAACGTCCAGAAATGTTTGAAGCTACTGACTGAATGAAAGGAGCTGGCATCTCACTCTCTTTGAATCTTCTTTATCATGCTAGGATTAACAGGAAAAAGCTAAAAATTTCAGAATTGCACCGTGCAATGTGGAGATATTACTGTTTGTGCATTTACAATATTCATTGATTTTTGCCATTGAAAAACATGTTTTTCATATACCAGAAATGTTTGAAGCTACTGACTGAATGAAAGGAGCTGGCATCTCACTCTCTTTGAATCTTCTTTATCATGCTAGGATTAACAGGAAAAAGCTAAAAATTTCAGAATTGCACCGTGCAATGTGGAGATATTACTGTTTGTGCATTTACAATATTCATTGATTTTTGCCATTGAAAAACGTCCAGAAATGTTTGAAGCTACTGACTGAATGAAAGGAGCTGGCATCTCACTCTCTTTGAATCTTCTTTATCATGCTAGGATTAACAGGAAAAAGCTAAAAATTTCAGAATTGCACCGTGCAATGTGGAGATATTACTGTTTGTGCATTTACAATATTCATTGATTTTTGCCATTGAAAAACGTCCAGAAATGTTTGAAGCTACTGACTGAATGAAAGGAGCTGGCATCTCACTCTCTTTGAATCTTCTTTATCATGCTAGGATTAACAGGAAAAAGCTAAAAATTTCAGAATTGCACCGTGCAATGTGGAGATATTACTGTTTGTGCATTTACAATATTCATTGATTTTTGCCATTGAAAAACGTCCAGAAATGTTTGAAGCTACTGACTGAATGAAAGGAGCTGGCATCTCACTCTCTTTGAATCTTCTTTATCATGCTAGGATTAACAGGAAAAAGCTAAAAATTTCAGAATTGCACCGTGCAATGTGGAGATATTACTGTTTGTGCATTTACAATATTCATTGATTTTTGCCATTGAAAAACATGTTTTTCATATACCAGAAATGTTTGAAGCTACTGACTGAATGAAAGGAGCTGGCATCTCACTCTCTTTGAATCTTCTTTATCATGCTAGGATTAACAGGAAAAAGCTAAAAATTTCAGAATTGCACCGTGCAATGTGGAGATATTACTGTTTGTGCATTTACAATATTCATTGATTTTTGCCATTGAAAAACGTCCAGAAATGTTTGAAGCTACTGACTGAATGAAAGGAGCTGGCATCTCACTCTCTTTGAATCTTCTTTATCATGCTAGGATTAACAGGAAAAAGCTAAAAATTTCAGAATTGCACCGTGCAATGTGGAGATATTACTGTTTGTGCATTTACAATATTCATTGATTTTTGCCATTGAAAAACATGTTTTTCATATACCAGAAATGTTTGAAGCTACTGACTGAATGAAAGGAGCTGGCATCTCACTCTCTTTGAATCTTCTTTATCATGCTAGGATTAACAGGAAAAAGCTAAAAATTTCAGAATTGCACCGTGCAATGTGGAGATATTACTGTTTGTGCATTTACAATATTCATTGATTTTTGCCATTGAAAAACATGTTTTTCATATACCAGAAATGTTTGAAGCTACTGACTGAATGAAAGGAGCTGGCATCTCACTCTCTTTGAATCTTCTTTATCATGCTAGGATTAGCAGGAAAAAGCTAAAAATTTCAGAATTGCACCGTGCAATGTGGAGATATTACTGTTTGTGCATTTACAATATTCATTGATTTTTGCCATTGAAAAACGTCCAGAAATGTTTGAAGCTACTGACTGAATGAAAGGAGCTGGCATCTCACTCTCTTTGTTTTACCATATTTTTTTTTATTTTTAATAAACAATTTAACAGGGGAATAACAATCGTAGCGTAAAAGTAGTGACAAAAAAAATATTCATAATAAGGGATAAATTCTGAGGGAAGGGGAGGGGAAAGGGTACAAACGGGAATGGATAAACAGGAAAGATGGGAGAAATTTGTTCGTCAAATAGTATATACGATAGTACATAAGCTTGAACAATTTAAACACACATTACTATCATTAGCAAAAATTAAACATATTAATGAGCTAAACATGACACACATTAAGATGTTCCAGCATTATGAGAGGGTTGAGGGAACTTAGTGAGCCAAATATCCCACTTCCCAGAGAATTTAAGTAAGTTATTGTTGATAAGGGCAAATCTGAGTTCAAATATTCTATGGAGATTCATCTTATCAACTAAGTCCTCCAAAGTGGGGACATGTGACTTTCTCCAATAAAAAGCCAATGCGTTCTTACATACTGAAAATAAGTGAATCACCAAAGATCTTTCAAACGACTTATATGATTCGAGATCTAAGGATAGTAAAGCCATTTGAGGGGTCAATACTAAAGGTCTGCCTAGAAGATCATCTACCAAAGAAGAGATCTGAGCCCATAGATTCCGGATTTTGGGGCAGCTCCAAAAGAGATGTAAAAGATCTCCCCTAAGGCCGCACTCCCTCCAACAAAGGGGAGAGTTGCTGGGCTTTATATGGTGGAGCCTGATTGGAGTGTAATACCATCTGGTTAGAATTTTGAAGTAGGCCTCTTGTAAGGGCATAGATATATTAGAGGCTTGAGAAAAAAGAACAGCACTCTCCCATTGATCGGATTGGAGATTGAGTTTTAGGTCTTTTTCCCAACGTATCATGTAGAGGTGTTTTTGGAAGGAAAGATCATTATTGAAGCTGTTATATATGTGTCTCAGGCTCCAAAAAATTTTGTGGGATGGGTTGCTTAACAGGTTCACCGAGGTTTCAGAAACAATAAGTTTACCAGAAGTAAATTCCAGAATAATGCTCTTTAAATGAGAGTATAAAAAGAAATCAGATGAAGGTAAGTTGAATCTTTTTTTAAGAATTTGGAAAGGAATAAAGGCAGAAGCTTCATAGAAGTCTCCAATTTTCCTTAACCCTTTATTGTCCCACTGATCTGGGATGGAAGAGTTATACAGATCAGCAACAAAACCAATTGGAAAATTTTTGACAAAAGAAAACTTATCCATATCAGAATCTCTTAGGGGACTCTTTTTCTTTCTTTTGGCGATTTTTTTCCAGGCGTCAATAATCGCCTGGAAAATAGGATGGGAAGAATCATGAGTGCACTGTTTAAAGAGATGCCTAAGTAACAATTCACGGGGAGAAGAGCCATTATTTAAGAAGGTCTCCAGAGTCATCCAAGCTGGGGGACTGTCAGAATTAAACCAATTACTGCTCTGTTTGATGAGGTTTGCCAAATAGTAAGCAGAAATATTAGGGTGGCTCAGACCTCCGTTACACTTATTCTTGTACAATATATCTGCAGATATCCTCGCACGTTTATTATCCCAGACATAGGAATTAATCTGATTTTGAATTTTTTGAATAAAGATGTGAGAAATAGTTAAAGGTAAGTTGCGGAAAAAATACAAGATTTTGGGTAGAACAAACATCTTAATAGAGAGGACTCTACCCCACCATGACAAATCTCTTTTCAAAAATTCCATCAAATCTCCGCGGACAATATCCTCAATCAGAACCAGGTTGTCAGAAATTGTTGAGTTAATAGTTTTACCAATACTGATCCCCAAATAAGTCAGATTGCGTTTAGCCAAACCGAAGGAAAATCTCGAGTGTAAAACCTCTCTCGTCTGGCGGTCCAGATTAATGTTTAAAAGTTTAGACTTCTCATTATTGATCTTAAAATAAGAAATCTGAGAGAATAGTTCTAGAACCTTCGAAACTTCCGCAACCGAATTTACTGGGTCCAGCAAGGAAAGCATAACATCATCTGCAAAGAGGCCAATTTTAAATTCTCGAGATGGGGTAGAAATCCCCCTAATGTCAGTGTTTTCTCTAATCCTCTGTGCCAAAGGCTCCATAGCCAAGACAAAGAGAAGGGGGGAAAGTGGGCAACCCTGTCTAGTACCATTTGTGATAGGGATTGGGTTTGAGAGATAATTGTTAACATAAATTTTTGCTTGGGGGTTAGAATAGAGGGCCATAATTGAAGAGAGAAATTTGTTATCAAAACCGAATTTAATAAGGGTGAGTTTAAGGTATAGCCAATTTAACCTGTCGAAAGCTTTTTCAGCGTCTAAAGCAAGCAATGAAGTTGGGAGTTTCGCCGTATTTATCACCTTAATAATATTCAGAAGTCTTCTAGAGCCATCAGTTGCTTGCCTCCCACCAACGAAGCCAATCTGATCGTCGTTGATGAGAGATGGGAGAATAGTCGATAAACGATTGGCCAGAATTTTCGAATATATCTTAATATCAGTGTTAATTAGAGAAATGGGCCTATAATTTTTAACATTATCTCTCTCATCCTTACACTTGGGTATTAGGGTAATGGTGGCTTCCAGCATTTCTGAGGGGAAGGAGCTTATTGAGGAAGCATGATTGAAAATTTTCGTGAGAGGGGAAGAAAGTAGGTCACAAAAAGTTTTATAATACTCATTGATGAACCCATCTGGACCCGGAGCCTTGAAATCTTTAAGTTGCTTTATTGTGTTAATAATTTCAGGGTTAGAAAAAGGCTTATTCAATGACTCGTGATCCAGAGGGCTCAATTTCGGTAGGTTAATGGAGGATAAAAATTTGTTGATTGCATCTGGGTGAGGATGGGGGATTAGAGGGTCAGTTTTGATGTTGTAGAGTTTTTTGTAAAAGTCTGCAAACTGGTTCACTATATCTTTAGGGTGGCAAAACGTTATTCCACTATTGTTTTTTATTTTATCTATTCTATTAATTGCTCTTTTACATTTGACTAGGCGGGCCATAAAGCGGGTAGGTTTATTTAGAGCCGCATAGTAATTAAATTTTGATTTCCGAATAATCGCATCATAGGAGGAAGAAATTTCTGATTTTAGCTCTACCCTTAAATTTGAGAGCTCTTTTTGAATTATTGGGGAAGGGGAAGGAAGATTTATTTGTTCTAGTTCTTTTTCCCTAATCAGTTTTTGAAGAGAATTAATTTTTGTTCTTTTTTCTTTTTTTTCAGATGAGGAAATCTGCATTAGTACACCACGAAGGACAGCCTTGTGAGCGCACCAGCTGGAGAAAGGATTAGATAAGTCTGGGGTATCGTTCTCCCTAAAATAATCAGAAATAGCTTTTTCAATAATTTTTTTGTTTTTGGGGTTATGAATAAGTGAAGATCTACATTTCCAAAGAAATCCATTTTTAATAAGAGGACCAATATGAATTTCACATGACGTAGGGGCATGATCTGATAGAGACCTAAGGCCTATAGATACGTTAGAGAATTTGGGTAAAGAAAAGACATCAGTTATTATTAAGTCAATTCTAGAGGCCGTTTGGTGCGCATCCGAAAAGTGGGAGAATTCTTTGGAGGTAGTTTGCAGACATCTAAATGTATCAAATAGTTCGTTTTTATAAAGCCAATTATTTAGCATCGGGTATAAGTGACGGCTGGGGGAGGAAGAGTCCATATGGCCGTCTGGGACCATGTTGAAGTCTCCTAAAAAAATCAATTCGCCTCTCCTAACCTCTTCAACCTTTCTGAAAACCTTGTTCAAAAAGGGTATTTGCTTTTTATTTGGGGCGTATAGGTTAACAACAGTGCACTCATGATTATTCAGTTTACAGAGCAATATATGGAACCTTCCATTGACATCTTTATGCTGATCTAAAAACTCAAATGGGACAGAATCTCTGATCACTGTAGCTACACCGGCTTTTTTCCGGTCGCTAGTGGATTCAAATATATGAGGGTAGCGTTTGTGGGTGAAGGTAGGGTGTTTTCCCTCGGCAAACCTTGTCTCCTGAAGACACGCAACATCAGCACCAAGATGACCCAATTCCTTCCAAAGGGAGAATCTCTTATTGGGACTGTTTAGGCCTCTTACATTATAGGTGATAATCTTGATAGGCATAGGTAAATTAATAATCAAAGTAAATCACAAGGAGAGGGGTCAGTTGGTCCAACAAATTCCCAAAAAATAAAAATCAACCGACAATCAAAGCTGGAATACAATATCTCTAATATTAATTCAAAGATAGTAATAACAATAACCAAGTATTCAAAGAAAAAGAAAAAACGAATCAAAAAATCTCCTGAGGGAACCTTCACCGAAAAGGTTCTCCCTCAGATTGGGGGGAAAAATAATGTGGACAAACCATGAAGGCTAAATGTAAAGAAGAATGATAAATTTATTATAGCATGTTAGGTGAGGTGATAAAATGAGTTTATTTTTAAAGGGGACTCCCGAGGGAGTAGTGTTTATCATTTCAGCGGTGGGGTGCCTTTGTAACTTTGTAGGGAATGTCTTTTATAAAATCAAAAAATTTAGGGCCTTCATCAGGATCTGTAAGAGTGAATGTTTTCCGGTTAAAGAAAATCAGCAACTTTACTGGAAAGCCCCACCTATACGGGATATTCATATCCCTCAGTCTATCTGTGGTCAGTTTGTATGACCTTCTTGTATCCATGGTTTCTTTGGAAAAATCTGAAAAGATTTTTAGGTGCGAAAAAGGCTCTGGAAAAGTCCTGTTTTCCCTAATATAATTCAAGATTCTCTCTTTGGTCGAGAAAAAATGTAATCTAACTATTACATCCCTAGGAAAATCCGAGGAGATGGAGGTCGGACGAAATAAGCGATGGGCCCTATCAATGATAAGATCCTGCTCAGAAAGGGATGGGATTGTCTTATGAAATAGGTCTTTGACAAAAGCCGAAATATCTGAGGAAGAAACATCCTCAGATATACCCCTAATCTTCAAGTTATTTCTTCTACTTCTATCCTCCAAGTCCGCAACTTTTAATCTGAGTCTTTTAAGTTCAGATTTAATTTCTAGATTATCAGAAGAGACAGACTCTACCTTTCCCTCCACCGTTTCAAGTCTTTTAGTGTTTTCCTCCAATTTAAGACCAAAAGCTTCCAAAGTAGATTTCATAGTGTCTACCTGTTTCTCGAAGCCCAGTTTCATATTTCTGTCAATCGTCTTTAAAAGATTGTCCAGATATGAACCAAGGTCGGTATTTCCCAACTCTTGTGAAATGGGCATTTTGACCGGGACACTAAGCGTAGGGTCTGGGGACGAAGGGGAAAAGTCCTTTTTAGCACGTCTCTTATCTGGACTAGGATTAGGAGACGTGTCCGAGGATTCCTCCTCCGAACTCGTAGCCAGTGAAGAATACTTGTTGCTCCAGGCTCCTGGGTCCCTTCTCTTTGATGAGATGGAAATAACCATCTCTTCCACTTTTTTTTCTTTAACTACGGTAGAAGGGGCAGGTTTAGCATCAGGAATTCTCTGTGGTTTTGGAGATAATAGACTTTTAGAAGATTCTTTGGTGGGAGAGCTTATTTTAGAACTCTGTCTGTCTTCCAGATTTCTATGAGGTGATCTGGACTTAAGTGGACTGACAGTATTGACAGCATCTTCTGATGGGTTTGAAAATGAAAAGCGTTGGGAGGACTTCGCTCTAACCGCACTAGTTTTAAGGGGAGCTTCCAAAGACTTTTGGGTATTTTTTTTATTAGCCGCCATTATAAAATATCAGACCTATGGGTATATATTTATAGAAAAAACACTAAAATGACACTAGAAATATTTAACCTAAAGGGTGGACAAAAGACTTTAGGGTTGCAAAATGACTGGGAACAATGGCTAGAAGAAATTTGCGTTAAACAAATATCAGTCCAACAAGAGACAATCAATACCCTTAAAAACTGCAAAGTTATGTACCCCCTAAAATGCAATCCTTAAAATATGAATTACAATCAAAAGTAACAAACAAAAAAAAAAAAAAAATAATGAAATTGACCTGAGGGATAAAAATAAAAGGCACATATAGTTCTTAACATGAAACTAATTATTATGGAGGCTTGCAAATCTGTAGAATTCCATGGGCACCAACTGTTATATATATATCAAGTAGCGTAGACACAGGGTATATATATGAGGGCAGAAACAGATCCTTCTATCCCCCCCCTCCCCTCAGAGTCAAGTCTCGCAGTCAAAATGATATTACACCGTTTGGAGTTTAATAAACCTCTGTATCAGTATTAATAAAGAATCAGCACCTTGGACAGCAGTTCAAAGCGACGCTGCAGCAGGAGGCAGGAGAAATTGACTGGTATAAGTTCAGCACCATGGACAGCAGTACAGACTAATATAAGATCAGCACCATGGACAGCAGTTCAGATCAGCACCATGGACAGCAGCACAGACTAATACAAGATCAGCACCATGGACAGCAGTACAGACCAATACAAGATCAGCACCATGGACAGCAGTTCAGATCAGCACCATGGACAGCAGTGCAGAGCGACGCCGCAGCAGAGGGCAGGAGAATTTGATCAGCACCATGGACAGCAGTGCTGAGCTACGCTGCAGCAGGAGGCAGGAGATTTAAAGAATATCAGCTGATTGGAAGTGTGTGACAGTGGAGGGCAGCGGGGCTGATGCAGCGGGGGACCAGAGGCAAAAATCAAAGCGCAGCGGCGCTGTCACAGGAGGGGGAGGCAGCCACAGGGGTCTGCAGGGTCCAGGCACCACAGAAACATACACAGCAGAGCGGCACAGCGGGGGTAGCTGGAACGGACCTCGGCACTCGGCACTCAACAGCTGGAAGCAGGGGGAACGGAGCGGCTCCTTGTCAGAGGAAGGAGAGGTACCGCCGCCACTATATAACGTGGAAACACCAGTCACATATACCGGCAGTGCCCGGCATCAGAGAAAACAGCTGATGCCGGCTCCGGAGCAGAGGAGGGGGAACCGCTACTATGGGAACAGCCTGAGGTGCAGGTAACAGCCGGAGAGGAGAGAGCCGGGCGCAGACAGCAGCGGTGGCAGTAAGCCGAGGGGGGAAAGGGTCACAGCAGCTTCACAGGGACACAAGGGGACACCGCTACTACCGGAGCAGCCCTGGAACCCTGAGCAACGGACCCCAGAAATCCAATAAGAGCCCTGGCATCAGCCGGGGCTTATCTAACCTTAGCCTTAGATATGAAGTCCCGCTCCGTCCCAGTCTCCTGAGCTCCGCGTCGGACAAGCTAGATTCTCAGTCCCTCGCCGGCAGCAGGGGTCTCGTCCTCGGGGTCCAGTGGGGTTGATTGTATTTGGTCCGGGGGTGGTAGTGCCGCTTCTTTATGGGTTGGGGTCCTGCAGGTCCGGTCCGGTCCTCCGTGGGGCTGTGATAGCAGATTGCAGAGCTGGGATTTATTCAGGATATCGCCAGTAACTCGATCTCAGTCTCCTCTTCTCCTCTGTTCTTGGGTCCGGTGTCGGGACAGCTGATGCTGCTGTAAGGTCCTGCTCCCGGGGTCAGGAGCAGAGCAGAGCAGACCTGCGCTGCTATCACAGTCACTCCAGAGTCACGTTGCAGAGTGACTGGAAACAAGAAAAGGGCCGCAGAGTGACTGGAAACAAGAAAAGGGCCGCCAATAATCGCCTGGGTGTCAGAACCAGAACCAAAATGTGCCACCCCGTGGGTTAAATATAAGCTCTGACAACAGTCAGGGGGCCCAGTATATAATGTTCAGTTAAATGAAGTGAGAGAAATATGTGCCCCCACCGATCTGTGAGCTTAAAGGGGCACGTCACAGCCTCAAGGACTGGAATGCTCACCAGGACTTACCGCAGCTGCATATAAAGCCTGCTGGTAGTCCTTAAGTCCGGTATAAAACGATGTAATCCTGGGTCCGGAGGTAAAAGGGCATAAATGGGTCCACAATCCTGTAGGGCCACGTTACAGAGTCACTTCAATGGTGGATTCTGAGCCTCACCCAAATGTCTGAGCACAAAGCATCTCCAGGGTTGATGGGGTTAGCAGGGATTCCTTGGTGTCAAAATGATCCCTGAATGATAGGAAGTCAAATTATATAAGAATTTTGGAAAAAAATCTTCTTTTGTTGCTTAAAAAGTAGCTTTAAAGCGAAGCCCTCAGGGAGCTCAGGATCAAGCTGCCATCTCGTCCTGTGCTCAGGCCACTCCCCCATCTCACTCTCTTTGAATCTTCTTTATCATGCTAGGATTAACAGGAAAAAGCTAAAAATTTCAGAATTGCACCGTGCAATGTGGAGATATTACTGTTTGTGCATTTACAATATTCATTGATTTTTGCCATTGAAAAACATGTTTTTCATATACCAGAAATGTTTGAAGCTACTGACTGAATGAAAGGAGCTGGCATCTCACTCTCTTTGAATCTTCTTTATCATGCTAGGATTAGCAGGAAAAAGCAAAAAATTTCAGAATTGCACCGTGCAATGTGGAGATATTACTGTTTGTGCATTTACAATATTCATTGATTTTTGCCATTGAAAAACGTCCAGAAATGTTTGAAGCTACTGACTGAATGAAAGGAGCTGGCATCTCACTCTCTTTGAATCTTCTTTATCATGCTAGGATTAACAGGAAAAAGCTAAAAATTTCAGAATTGCACCGTGCAATGTGGAGATATTACTGTTTGTGCATTTACAATATTCATTGATTTTTGCCATTGAAAAACGTCCAGAAATGTTTGAAGCTACTGACTGAATGAAAGGAGCTGGCATCTCACTCTCTTTGAATCTTCTTTATCATGCTAGGATTAACAGGAAAAAGCTAAAAATTTCAGAATTGCACCGTGCAATGTGGAGATATTACTGTTTGTGCATTTACAATATTCATTGATTTTTGCCATTGAAAAACGTCCAGAAATGTTTGAAGCTACTGACTGAATGAAAGGAGCTGGCATCTCACTCTTTGAATCTTCTTTATCATGCTAGGATTAACAGGAAAAAGCTAAAAATTTCAGAATTGCACCGTGCAATGTGGAGATATTACTGTTTGTGCATTTACAATATTCATTGATTTTTGCCATTGAAAAACATGTTTTTCATATACCAGAAATGTTTGAAGCTACTGACTGAATGAAAGGAGCTGGCATCTCACTCTCTTTGAATCTTCTTTATCATGCTAGGATTAACAGGAAAAAGCTAAAAATTTCAGAATTGCACCGTGCAATGTGGAGATATTACTGTTTGTGCATTTACAATATTCATTGATTTTTGCCATTGAAAAACGTCCAGAAATGTTTGAAGCTACTGACTGAATGAAAGGAGCTGGCATCTCACTCTCTTTGAATCTTCTTTATCATGCTAGGATTAACAGGAAAAAGCAAAAAATTTCAGAATTGCACCGTGCAATGTGGAGATATTACTGTTTGTGCATTTACAATATTCATTGATTTTTGCCATTGAAAAACATGTTTTTCATATACCAGAAATGTTTGAAGCTACTGACTGAATGAAAGGAGCTGGCATCTCACTCTCTTTGAATCTTCTTTATCATGCTAGGATTAGCAGGAAAAAGCTAAAAATTTCAGAATTGCACCGTGCAATGTGGAGATATTACTGTTTGTGCATTTACAATATTCATTGATTTTTGCCATTGAAAAACGTCCAGAAATGTTTGAAGCTACTGACTGAATGAAAGGAGCTGGCATCTCACTCTCTTTGAATCTTCTTTATCATGCTAGGATTAACAGGAAAAAGCTAAAAATTTCAGAATTGCACCGTGCAATGTGGAGATATTACTGTTTGTGCATTTACAATATTCATTGATTTTTGCCATTGAAAAACATGTTTTTCATATACCAGAAATGTTTGAAGCTACTGACTGAATGAAAGGAGCTGGCATCTCACTCTCTTTGAATCTTCTTTATCATGCTAGGATTAACAGGAAAAAGCTAAAAATTTCAGAATTGCACCGTGCAATGTGGAGATATTACTGTTTGTGCATTTACAATATTCATTGATTTTTGCCATTGAAAAACGTCCAGAAATGTTTGAAGCTACTGACTGAATGAAAGGAGCTGGCATCTCACTCTCTTTGAATCTTCTTTATCATGCTAGGATTAACAGGAAAAAGCAAAAAATTTCAGAATTGCACCGTGCAATGTGGAGATATTACTGTTTGTGCATTTACAATATTCATTGATTTTTGCCATTGAAAAACATGTTTTTCATATACCAGAAATGTTTGAAGCTACTGACTGAATGAAAGGAGCTGGCATCTCACTCTCTTTGAATCTTCTTTATCATGCTAGGATTAACAGGAAAAAGCTAAAAATTTCAGAATTGCACCGTGCAATGTGGAGATATTACTGTTTGTGCATTTACAATACTCATTGATTTTTGCCATTGAAAAACATGTTTTTCATATACCAGAAATGTTTGAAGCTACTGACTGAATGAAAGGAGCTGGCATCTCACTCTCTTTGAATCTTCTTTATCATGCTAGGATTAACAGGAAAAAGCTAAAAATTTCAGAATTGCACCGTGCAATGTGGAGATATTACTGTTTGTGCATTTACAATATTCATTGATTTTTGCCATTGAAAAACGTCCAGAAATGTTTGAAGCTACTGACTGAATGAAAGGAGCTGGCATCTCACTCTCTTTGAATCTTCTTTATCATGCTAGGATTAACAGGAAAAAGCTAAAAATTTCAGAATTGCACCGTGCAATGTGGAGATATTACTGTTTGTGCATTTACAATATTCATTGATTTTTGCCATTGAAAAACATGTTTTTCATATACCAGAAATGTTTGAAGCTACTGACTGAATGAAAGGAGCTGGCATCTCACTCTCTTTGAATCTTCTTTATCATGCTAGGATTAACAGGAAAAAGCTAAAAATTTCAGAATTGCACCGTGCAATGTGGAGATATTACTGTTTGTGCATTTACAATATTCATTGATTTTTGCCATTGAAAAACATGTTTTTCATATACCAGAAATGTTTGAAGCTACTGACTGAATGAAAGGAGCTGGCATCTCACTCTCTTTGAATCTTCTTTATCATGCTAGGATTAACAGGAAAAAGCTAAAAATTTCAGAATTGCACCGTGCAATGTGGAGATATTACTGTTTGTGCATTTACAATATTCATTGATTTTTGCCATTGAAAAACATGTTTTTCATATACCAGAAATGTTTGAAGCTACTGACTGAATGAAAGGAGCTGGCATCTCACTCTCTTTGAATCTTCTTTATCATGCTAGGATTAACAGGAAAAAGCTAAAAATTTCAGAATTGCACCGTGCAATGTGGAGATATTACTGTTTGTGCATTTACAATATTCATTGATTTTTGCCATTGAAAACGTCCAGAAATGTTTGAAGCTACTGACTGAATGAAAGGAGCTGGCATCTCATTCTCTTTGAATCTTCTTTATCATGCTAGGATTAACAGGAAAAAGCTAAAAATTTCAGAATTGCACCGTGCAATGTGGAGATATTACTGTTTGTGCATTTACAATATTCATTGATTTTTGCCATTGAAAAACATGTTTTTCATATACCAGAAATGTTTGAAGCTACTGACTGAATGAAAGGAGCTGGCATCTCACTCTCTTTGAATCTTCTTTATCATGCTAGGATTAACAGGAAAAAGCTAAAAATTTCAGAATTGCACCGTGCAATGTGGAGATATTACTGTTTGTGCATTTACAATATTCATTGATTTTTGCCATTGAAAAACGTCCAGAAATGTTTGAAGCTACTGACTGAATGAAAGGAGCTGGCATCTCACTCTCTTTGAATCTTCTTTATCATGCTAGGATTAACAGGAAAAAGCTAAAAATTTCAGAATTGCACCGTGCAATGTGGAGATATTACTGTTTGTGCATTTACAATATTCATTGATTTTTGCCATTGAAAAACGTCCAGAAATGTTTGAAGCTACTGACTGAATGAAAGGAGCTGGCATCTCACTCTCTTTGAATCTTCTTTATCATGCTAGGATTAACAGGAAAAAGCTAAAAATTTCAGAATTGCACCGTGCAATGTGGAGATATTACTGTTTGTGCATTTACAATATTCATTGATTTTTGCCATTGAAAAACATGTTTTTCATATACCAGAAATGTTTGAAGCTACTGACTGAATGAAAGGAGCTGGCATCTCACTCTCTTTGAATCTTCTTTATCATGCTAGGATTAGCAGGAAAAAGCTAAAAATTTCAGAATTGCACCGTGCAATGTGGAGATATTACTGTTTGTGCATTTACAATATTCATTGATTTTTGCCATTGAAAAACGTCCAGAAATGTTTGAAGCTACTGACTGAATGAAAGGAGCTGGCATCTCACTCTCTTTGAATCTTCTTTATCATGCTAGGATTAACAGGAAAAAGCTAAAAATTTCAGAATTGCACCGTGCAATGTGGAGATATTACTGTTTGTGCATTTACAATATTCATTGATTTTTGCCATTGAAAAACGTCCAGAAATGTTTGAAGCTACTGACTGAATGAAAGGAGCTGGCATCTAACTCTCTTTGAATCTTCTTTATCATGCTAGGATTAACAGGAAAAAGCTAAAAATTTCAGAATTGCACCGTGCAATGTGGAGATATTACTGTTTGTGCATTTACAATATTCATTGATTTTTGCCATTGAAAAACATGTTTTTCATATACCAGAAATGTTTGAAGCTACTGACTGAATGAAAGGAGCTGGCATCTCACTCTCTTTGAATCTTCTTTATCATGCTAGGATTAACAGGAAAAAGCTAAAAATTTCAGAATTGCACCGTGCAATGTGGAGATATTACTGTTTGTGCATTTACAATATTCATTGATTTTTGCCATTGAAAAACGTCCAGAAATGTTTGAAGCTACTGACTGAATGAAAGGAGCTGGCATCTCACTCTCTTTGAATCTTCTTTATCATGCTAGGATTAACAGGAAAAAGCAAAAAATTTCAGAATTGCACCGTGCAATGTGGAGATATTACTGTTTGTGCATTTACAATATTCATTGATTTTTGCCATTGAAAAACGTCCAGAAATGTTTGAAGCTACTGACTGAATGAAAGGAGCTGGCATCTCACTCTCTTTGAATCTTCTTTATCATGCTAGGATTAGCAGGAAAAAGCTAAAAATTTCAGAATTGCACCGTGCAATGTGGAGATATTACTGTTTGTGCATTTACAATATTCATTGATTTTTGCCATTGAAAAACGTCCAGAAATGTTTGAAGCTACTGACTGAATGAAAGGAGCTGGCATCTCACTCTCTTTGAATCTTCTTTATCATGCTAGGATTAACAGGAAAAAGCTAAAAATTTCAGAATTGCACCGTGCAATGTGGAGATATTACTGTTTGTGCATTTACAATATTCATTGATTTTTGCCATTGAAAAACATGTTTTTCATATACCAGAAATGTTTGAAGCTACTGACTGAATGAAAGGAGCTGGCATCTCACTCTCTTTGAATCTTCTTTATCATGCTAGGATTAACAGGAAAAAGCTAAAAATTTCAGAATTGCACCGTGCAATGTGGAGATATTACTGTTTGTGCATTTACAATATTCATTGATTTTTGCCATTGAAAAACGTCCAGAAATGTTTGAAGCTACTGACTGAATGAAAGGAGCTGGCATCTCACTCTCTTTGAATCTTCTTTATCATGCTAGGATTAACAGGAAAAAGCTAAAAATTTCAGAATTGCACCGTGCAATGTGGAGATATTACTGTTTGTGCATTTACAATATTCATTGATTTTTGCCATTGAAAAACGTCCAGAAATGTTTGAAGCTACTGACTGAATGAAAGGAGCTGGCATCTCACTCTCTTTGAATCTTCTTTATCATGCTAGGATTAACAGGAAAAAGCTAAAAATTTCAGAATTGCACCGTGCAATGTGGAGATATTACTGTTTGTGCATTTACAATATTCATTGATTTTTGCCATTGAAAAACGTCCAGAAATGTTTGAAGCTACTGACTGAATGAAAGGAGCTGGCATCTCACTCTCTTTGAATCTTCTTTATCATGCTAGGATTAACAGGAAAAAGCTAAAAATTTCAGAATTGCACCGTGCAATGTGGAGATATTACTGTTTGTGCATTTACAATATTCATTGATTTTTGCCATTGAAAAACGTCCAGAAATGTTTGAAGCTACTGACTGAATGAAAGGAGCTGGCATCTCACTCTTTGAATCTTCTTTATCATGCTAGGATTAACAGGAAAAAGCTAAAAATTTCAGAATTGCACCGTGCAATGTGGAGATATTACTGTTTGTGCATTTACAATATTCATTGATTTTTGCCATTGAAAAACATGTTTTTCATATACCAGAAATGTTTGAAGCTACTGACTGAATGAAAGGAGCTGGCATCTCACTCTCTTTGAATCTTCTTTATCATGCTAGGATTAACAGGAAAAAGCTAAAAATTTCAGAATTGCACCGTGCAATGTGGAGATATTACTGTTTGTGCATTTACAATATTCATTGATTTTTGCCATTGAAAAACGTCCAGAAATGTTTGAAGCTACTGACTGAATGAAAGGAGCTGGCATCTCACTCTCTTTGAATCTTCTTTATCATGCTAGGATTAACAGGAAAAAGCAAAAAATTTCAGAATTGCACCGTGCAATGTGGAGATATTACTGTTTGTGCATTTACAATATTCATTGATTTTTGCCATTGAAAAACATGTTTTTCATATACCAGAAATGTTTGAAGCTACTGACTGAATGAAAGGAGCTGGCATCTCACTCTCTTTGAATCTTCTTTATCATGCTAGGATTAGCAGGAAAAAGCTAAAAATTTCAGAATTGCACCGTGCAATGTGGAGATATTACTGTTTGTGCATTTACAATATTCATTGATTTTTGCCATTGAAAAACGTCCAGAAATGTTTGAAGCTACTGACTGAATGAAAGGAGCTGGCATCTCACTCTCTTTGAATCTTCTTTATCATGCTAGGATTAACAGGAAAAAGCTAAAAATTTCAGAATTGCACCGTGCAATGTGGAGATATTACTGTTTGTGCATTTACAATATTCATTGATTTTTGCCATTGAAAAACATGTTTTTCATATACCAGAAATGTTTGAAGCTACTGACTGAATGAAAGGAGCTGGCATCTCACTCTCTTTGAATCTTCTTTATCATGCTAGGATTAACAGGAAAAAGCTAAAAATTTCAGAATTGCACCGTGCAATGTGGAGATATTACTGTTTGTGCATTTACAATATTCATTGATTTTTGCCATTGAAAAACGTCCAGAAATGTTTGAAGCTACTGACTGAATGAAAGGAGCTGGCATCTCACTCTCTTTGAATCTTCTTTATCATGCTAGGATTAACAGGAAAAAGCAAAAAATTTCAGAATTGCACCGTGCAATGTGGAGATATTACTGTTTGTGCATTTACAATATTCATTGATTTTTGCCATTGAAAAACATGTTTTTCATATACCAGAAATGTTTGAAGCTACTGACTGAATGAAAGGAGCTGGCATCTCACTCTCTTTGAATCTTCTTTATCATGCTAGGATTAACAGGAAAAAGCTAAAAATTTCAGAATTGCACCGTGCAATGTGGAGATATTACTGTTTGTGCATTTACAATATTCATTGATTTTTGCCATTGAAAAACATGTTTTTCATATACCAGAAATGTTTGAAGCTACTGACTGAATGAAAGGAGCTGGCATCTCACTCTCTTTGAATCTTCTTTATCATGCTAGGATTAACAGGAAAAAGCTAAAAATTTCAGAATTGCACCGTGCAATGTGGAGATATTACTGTTTGTGCATTTACAATATTCATTGATTTTTGCCATTGAAAAACGTCCAGAAATGTTTGAAGCTACTGACTGAATGAAAGGAGCTGGCATCTCACTCTCTTTGAATCTTCTTTATCATGCTAGGATTAACAGGAAAAAGCTAAAAATTTCAGAATTGCACCGTGCAATGTGGAGATATTACTGTTTGTGCATTTACAATATTCATTGATTTTTGCCATTGAAAAACATGTTTTTCATATACCAGAAATGTTTGAAGCTACTGACTGAATGAAAGGAGCTGGCATCTCACTCTCTTTGAATCTTCTTTATCATGCTAGGATTAACAGGAAAAAGCTAAAAATTTCAGAATTGCACCGTGCAATGTGGAGATATTACTGTTTGTGCATTTACAATATTCATTGATTTTTGCCATTGAAAAACATGTTTTTCATATACCAGAAATGTTTGAAGCTACTGACTGAATGAAAGGAGCTGGCATCTCACTCTCTTTGAATCTTCTTTATCATGCTAGGATTAACAGGAAAAAGCTAAAAATTTCAGAATTGCACCGTGCAATGTGGAGATATTACTGTTTGTGCATTTACAATATTCATTGATTTTTGCCATTGAAAAACATGTTTTTCATATACCAGAAATGTTTGAAGCTACTGACTGAATGAAAGGAGCTGGCATCTCACTCTCTTTGAATCTTCTTTATCATGCTAGGATTAACAGGAAAAAGCTAAAAATTTCAGAATTGCACCGTGCAATGTGGAGATATTACTGTTTGTGCATTTACAATATTCATTGATTTTTGCCATTGAAAACGTCCAGAAATGTTTGAAGCTACTGACTGAATGAAAGGAGCTGGCATCTCACTCTCTTTGAATCTTCTTTATCATGCTAGGATTAACAGGAAAAAGCTAAAAATTTCAGAATTGCACCGTGCAATGTGGAGATATTACTGTTTGTGCATTTACAATATTCATTGATTTTTGCCATTGAAAAACATGTTTTTCATATACCAGAAATGTTTGAAGCTACTGACTGAATGAAAGGAGCTGGCATCTCACTCTCTTTGAATCTTCTTTATCATGCTAGGATTAACAGGAAAAAGCTAAAAATTTCAGAATTGCACCGTGCAATGTGGAGATATTACTGTTTGTGCATTTACAATATTCATTGATTTTTGCCATTGAAAAACGTCCAGAAATGTTTGAAGCTACTGACTGAATGAAAGGAGCTGGCATCTCACTCTCTTTGAATCTTCTTTATCATGCTAGGATTAACAGGAAAAAGCTAAAAATTTCAGAATTGCACCGTGCAATGTGGAGATATTACTGTTTGTGCATTTACAATATTCATTGATTTTTGCCATTGAAAAACGTCCAGAAATGTTTGAAGCTACTGACTGAATGAAAGGAGCTGGCATCTCACTCTCTTTGAATCTTCTTTATCATGCTAGGATTAACAGGAAAAAGCTAAAAATTTCAGAATTGCACCGTGCAATGTGGAGATATTACTGTTTGTGCATTTACAATATTCATTGATTTTTGCCATTGAAAAACATGTTTTTCATATACCAGAAATGTTTGAAGCTACTGACTGAATGAAAGGAGCTGGCATCTCACTCTCTTTGAATCTTCTTTATCATGCTAGGATTAGCAGGAAAAAGCTAAAAATTTCAGAATTGCACCGTGCAATGTGGAGATATTACTGTTTGTGCATTTACAATATTCATTGATTTTTGCCATTGAAAAACGTCCAGAAATGTTTGAAGCTACTGACTGAATGAAAGGAGCTGGCATCTCACTCTCTTTGAATCTTCTTTATCATGCTAGGATTAACAGGAAAAAGCTAAAAATTTCAGAATTGCACCGTGCAATGTGGAGATATTACTGTTTGTGCATTTACAATATTCATTGATTTTTGCCATTGAAAAACGTCCAGAAATGTTTGAAGCTACTGACTGAATGAAAGGAGCTGGCATCTAACTCTCTTTGAATCTTCTTTATCATGCTAGGATTAACAGGAAAAAGCTAAAAATTTCAGAATTGCACCGTGCAATGTGGAGATATTACTGTTTGTGCATTTACAATATTCATTGATTTTTGCCATTGAAAAACATGTTTTTCATATACCAGAAATGTTTGAAGCTACTGACTGAATGAAAGGAGCTGGCATCTCACTCTCTTTGAATCTTCTTTATCATGCTAGGATTAACAGGAAAAAGCTAAAAATT
>NW_027369714.1:0-40780 GCF_046119375.1 Phyllobates terribilis | reverse complement strand
AGAAATGTTTGAAGCTACTGACTGAATGAAAGGAGCTGGCATCTCACTCTCTTTGAATCTTCTTTATCATGCTAGGGTTAGCAGGAAAAAAGCAAAAAATTTCAGAATTGCACCTTGCCAATGTGGAGATATTACTGTTTGTGCAATTACAATATTCATTGATTTTTGCCATTGAAAACATGTTTTTCATATACCAGAAATGTTTGAAGCTACTGACTGAATGAAAGGAGCTGGCATCTCACTCTCTTTGAATCTTCTTTATCATGCTAGGATTAACAGGAAAAAGCTAAAAATTCAGATTGCACCGTGCAATGTGGAGATATTACTGTTTGTGCATTTACAATATTCATTGATTTTGCCATTGAAAAACATGTTTTTCATATACCAGAAATGTTTGAAGCTACTGACTGAATGAAAGGAGCTGGCATCTCACTCTCTTTGAATCTTCTTTATCATGCTAGGATTAGCAGGAAAAAGCAAAAAAATTCAGAATTGCACCTTGCAATGTGGAGATATTACTGTTTGTGCATTTACAATATTCATTGATTTTTGCCATTGAAAAACATGTTTTCATATACCAGAAATGTTTGAAGCTACTGACTGAATGAAAGGGCTGGCATCTCACTAACTTTGAATCTTTCTTTAATCATGCTAGGATTAACAGGAAAAAGCTAAAAATTTCAGAATTGCACCGGTGCAATGTGGGGATATTACTGTTTGTGCATTTACAATATTCATTGATTTTTGCCATTGAAAAACATGTTTTCAGAGATAGAAATGTTTGAAGCTACTGACTGAATGAAAGGAGCTGGCATCTCACTTCTCTTTGAATCTTCTTTATCATGCTAGGATTAGCAGGAAAAAGCAAAAAATTTCAGAATTGCACCTTGCAATGTGGAGATATTACTGTTTGTGCATTTACAATATTCATTGATTTTTGCCATTGAAAAACATGTTACCAGAAATGTTTGAAGCTACTGACTGAATGAAAGGAGCTGGCATCTCACTCTCTTTGAATCTTCTTTATCATGCTAGGATTAACAGGAAAAAGCTAAAAATTTCAGAATTGCACCGTGCAATGTGGAGATATTACTGTTTGTGCATTTACAATATTCATTGATTTTTGCCATTGAAAAACATGTTTTTCATATACCAGAAATGTTTGAAGCTACTGACTGAATGAAAGGAGCTGGCATCTCACTCTCTTTGAATCTTCTTTATCATGCTAGGATTAGCAGGAAAAAGCAAAAAATTTCAGAATTGCACCTTGCAATGTGGAGATATTACTGTTTGTGCATTTACAATATTCATTGATTTTTGCCATTGAAAAACATGTTTTTCATATACCAGAAATGTTTGAAGCTACTGACTGAATGAAAGGAGCTGGCATCTCACTCTCTTTGAATCTTCTTTATCATGCTAGGATTAACAGGAAAAAGCTAAAAATTTCAGAATTGCACCGTGCAATGTGGAGATATTACTGTTTGTGCATTTACAATATTCATTGATTTTTGCCATTGAAAAACATGTTTTTCATATACCAGAAATGTTTGAAGCTACTGACTGAATGAAAGGAGCTGGCATCTCACTCTCTTTGAATCTTCTTTATCATGCTAGGATTAGCAGGAAAAAGCAAAAAATTTCAGAATTGCACCTTGCAATGTGGAGATATTACTGTTTGTGCATTTACAATATTCATTAATTTTTGCCATTGAAAAACGTCCAGAAATGTTTGAAGCTACTGACTGAATGAAAGGAGCTGGCATCTCACTCTCTTTGAATCTTCTTTATCATGCTAGGATTAACAGGAAAAAGCAAAAAATTTCAGAATTGCACCTTGCAATGTGGAGATATTACTGTTTGTGCATTTACAATATTCATTGATTTTTGCCATTGAAAAACATGTTTTTCATATACCAGAAATGTTTGAAGCTACTGACTGAATGAAAGGAGCTGGCATCTCACTCTCTTTGAATCTTCTTTATCATGCTAGGATTAGCAGGAAAAAGCTAAAAATTTCAGAATTGCACCTTGCAATGTGGAGATATTACTGTTTGTGCATTTACAATATTCATTGATTTTTGCCATTGAAAAACATGTTTTTCATATACCAGAAATGTTTGAAGCTACTGACTGAATGAAAGGAGCTGGCATCTCACTCTCTTTGAATCTTCTTTATCATGCTAGGATTAACAGGAAAAAGCAAAAAATTTCAGAATTGCACCTTGCAATGTGGAGATATTACTGTTTGTGCATTTACAATATTCATTGATTTTTGCCATTGAAAAACATGTTTTTCATATACCAGAAATGTTTGAAGCTACTGACTGAATGAAAGGAGCTGGCATCTCACTCTCTTTGAATCTTCTTTATCATGCTAGGATTAGCAGGAAAAAGCAAAAAATTTCAGAATTGCACCTTGCAATGTGGAGATATTACTGTTTGTGCATTTACAATATTCATTAATTTTTGCCATTGAAAAACGTCCAGAAATGTTTGAAGCTACTGACTGAATGAAAGGAGCTGGCATCTCACTCTCTTTGAATCTTCTTTATCATGCTAGGATTAACAGGAAAAAGCTAAAAATTTCAGAATTGCACCGTGCAATGTGGAGATATTACTGTTTGTGCATTTACAATATTCATTGATTTTTGCCATTGAAAAACATGTTTTTCATATACCAGAAATGTTTGAAGCTACTGACTGAATGAAAGGAGCTGGCATCTCACTCTCTTTGAATCTTCTTTATCATGCTAGGATTAACAGGAAAAAGCTAAAAATTTCAGAATTGCACCTTGCAATGTGGAGATATTACTGTTTGTGCATTTACAATATTCATTGATTTTTGCCATTGAAAAACATGTTTTTCATATACCAGAAATGTTTGAAGCTACTGACTGAATGAAAGGAGCTGGCATCTCACTCTCTTTGAATCTTCTTTATCATGCTAGGATTAACAGGAAAAAGCAAAAAATTTCAGAATTGCACCGTGCAATGTGGAGATATTACTGTTTGTGCATTTACAATATTCATTGATTTTGCCATTGAAAAACATGTTTTTCATATACCAGAAATGTTTGAAGCTACTGACTGAATGAAAGGAGCTGGCATCTCACTCTCTTTGAATCTTCTTTATCATGCTAGGATTAACAGGAAAAAGCAAAAAATTTCAGAATTGCACCTTGCAATGTGGAGATATTACTGTTTGTGCATTTACAATATTCATTGATTTTTGCCATTGAAAAACATGTTTTTCATATACCAGAAATGTTTGAAGCTACTGACTGAATGAAAGGAGCTGGCATCTCACTCTCTTTGAATCTTCTTTATCATGCTAGGATTAACAGGAAAAAGCAAAAAATTTCAGAATTGCACCTTGCAATGTGGAGATATTACTGTTTGTGCATTTACAATATTCATTGATTTTTGCCATTGAAAAACATGTTTTTCATATACCAGAAATGTTTGAAGCTACTGACTGAATGAAAGGAGCTGGCATCTCACTCTCTTTGAATCTTCTTTATCATGCTAGGATTAACAGGAAAAAGCTAAAAATTTCAGAATTGCACCGTGCAATGTGGAGATATTACTGTTTGTGCATTTACAATATTCATTGATTTTTGCCATTGAAAAACATGTTTTTCATATACCAGAAATGTTTGAAGCTACTGACTGAATGAAAGGAGCTGGCATCTCACTCTCTTTGAATCTTCTTTATCATGCTAGGATTAGCAGGAAAAAGCAAAAAATTTCAGAATTGCACCTTGCAATGTGGAGATATTACTGTTTGTGCATTTACAATATTCATTGATTTTTGCCATTGAAAAACATGTTTTTCATATACCAGAAATGTTTGAAGCTACTGACTGAATGAAAGGAGCTGGCATCTCACTCTCTTTGAATCTTCTTTATCATGCTAGGATTAGCAGGAAAAAGCAAAAAATTTCAGAATTGCACCTTGCAATGTGGAGATATTACTGTTTGTGCATTTACAATATTCATTGATTTTTGCCATTGAAAAACATGTTTTTCATATACCAGAAATGTTTGAAGCTACTGACTGAATGAAAGGAGCTGGCATCTCACTCTCTTTGAATCTTCTTTATCATGCTAGGATTAACAGGAAAAAGCAAAAAATTTCAGAATTGCACCTTGCAATGTGGAGATATTACTGTTTGTGCATTTACAATATTCATTGATTTTTGCCATTGAAAAACAGTTTTTCATATACCAGAAATGTTTGAAGCTACTGACTGAATGAAAGGAGCTGGCATCTCACTCTCTTTGAATCTTCTTTATCATGCTAGGATTAACAGGAAAAAGCTAAAAATTTCAGAATTGCACCGTGCAATGTGGAGATATTACTGTTTGTGCATTTACAATATTCATTGATTTTTGCCATTGAAAAACATGTCCAGAAATGTTTGAAGCTACTGACTGAATGAAAGGAGCTGGCATCTCACTCTCTTTGAATCTTCTTTATCATGCTAGGATTAGCAGGAAAAAGCAAAAAATTTCAGAATTGCACCTTGCAATGTGGAGATATTACTGTTTGTGCATTTACAATATTCATTGATTTTTGCCATTGAAAAACATGTTTTTCATATACCAGAAATGTTTGAAGCTACTGACTGAATGAAAGGAGCTGGCATCTCACTCTTTGAATCTTCTTTATCATGCTAGGATTAGCAGGAAAAAGCAAAAAATTTCAGAATTGCACCTTGCAATGTGGAGATATTACTGTTTGTGCATTTACAATATTCATTGATTTTTGCCATTGAAAAACATGTTTTTCATATACCAGAAATGTTTGAAGCTACTGACTGAATGAAAGGAGCTGGCATCTCACTCTCTTTGAATCTTCTTTATCATGCTAGGATTAACAGGAAAAAGCTAAAAATTTCAGAATTGCACCGTGCAATGTGGAGATATTACTGTTTGTGCATTTACAATATTCATTGATTTTTGCCATTGAAAAACATGTTTTCATATACCAGAAATGTTTGAAGCTACTGACTGAATGAAAGGAGCTGGCATCTCACTCTCTTTGAATCTTCTTTATCATGCTAGGATTAGCAGGAAAAAGCAAAAAATTTCAGAATTGCACCTTGCAATGTGGAGATATTACTGTTTGTGCATTTACAATATTCATTGATTTTTGCCATTGAAAAACATGTTTTTCATATACCAGAAATGTTTGAAGCTACTGACTGAATGAAAGGAGCTGGCATCTCACTCTCTTTGAATCTTCTTTATCATGCTAGGATTAACAGGAAAAAGCAAAAAATTTCAGAATTGCACCTTGCAATGTGGAGATATTACTGTTTGTGCATTTACAATATTCATTGATTTTTGCCATTGAAAAACATGTTTTTCATATACCAGAAATGTTTGAAGCTACTGACTGAATGAAAGGAGCTGGCATCTCACTCTCTTTGAATCTTCTTTATCATGCTAGGATTAACAGGAAAAAGCTAAAAATTTCAGAATTGCACCGTGCAATGTGGAGATATTACTGTTTGTGCATTTACAATATTCATTGATTTTTGCCATTGAAAAACATGTTTTTCATATACCAGAAATGTTTGAAGCTACTGACTGAATGAAAGGAGCTGGCATCTCACTCTCTTTGAATCTTCTTTATCATGCTAGGATTAGCAGGAAAAAGCAAAAAATTTCAGAATTGCACCTTGCAATGTGGAGATATTACTGTTTGTGCATTTACAATATTCATTGATTTTTGCCATTGAAAAACATGTTTTTCATATACCAGAAATGTTTGAAGCTACTGACTGAATGAAAGGAGCTGGCATCTCACTCTCTTTGAATCTTCTTTATCATGCTAGGATTAGCAGGAAAAAGCAAAAAATTTCAGAATTGCACCTTGCAATGTGGAGATATTACTGTTTGTGCATTTACAATATTCATTGATTTTTGCCATTGAAAAACATGTTTTTCATATACCAGAAATGTTTGAAGCTACTGACTGAATGAAAGGAGCTGGCATCTCACTCTCTTTGAATCTTCTTTATCATGCTAGGATTAGCAGGAAAAAGCAAAAAATTTCAGAATTGCACCTTGCAATGTGGAGATATTACTGTTTGTGCATTTACAATATTCATTAATTTTTGCCATTGAAAAACATGTTTTCACATTACCAGAAATGTTTGAAGCTACTGACTGAATGAAAGGAGCTGGCATCTCACTCTCTTTGAATCTTCTTTATCATGCTAGGATTAACAGGAAAAAGCTAAAAATTTCAGAATTGCACCGTGCAATGTGGAGATATTACTGTTTGTGCATTTACAATATTCATTGATTTTTGCCATTGAAAAACATGTTTTTCATATACCAGAAATGTTTGAAGCTACTGACTGAATGAAAGGAGCTGGCATCTCACTCTCTTTGAATCTTCTTTATCATGCTAGGATTAGCAGGAAAAAGCAAAAAATTTCAGAATTGCACCTTGCAATGTGGAGATATTACTGTTTGTGCATTTACAATATTCATTGATTTTTGCCATTGAAAAACATGTTTTTCATATACCAGAAATGTTTGAAGCTACTGACTGAATGAAAGGAGCTGGCATCTCACTCTCTTTGAATCTTCTTTATCATGCTAGGATTAACAGGAAAAAGCAAAAAATTTCAGAATTGCACCTTGCAATGTGGAGATATTACTGTTTGTGCATTTACAATATTCATTGATTTTTGCCATTGAAAAACATGTTTTTCATATACCAGAAATGTTTGAAGCTACTGACTGAATGAAAGGAGCTGGCATCTCACTCTCTTTGAATCTTCTTTATCATGCTAGGATTAGCAGGAAAAAGCAAAAAATTTCAGAATTGCACCTTGCAATGTGGAGATATTACTGTTTGTGCATTTACAATATTCATTGAATTTTTGCCATTGAAAAACATGTTCCAGAAATGTTTGAAGCTACTGACTGAATGAAAGGAGCTGGCATCTCACTCTCTTTGAATCTTCTTTATCATGCTAGGATTAGCAGGAAAAAGCAAAAAATTTCAGAATTGCACCTTGCAATGTGGAGATATTACTGTTTGTGCATTTACAATATTCATTGATTTTTGCCATTGAAAACGTCCAGAAATGTTTGAAGCTACTGACTGAATGAAAGGAGCTGGCATCTCACTCTCTTTGAATCTTCTTTATCATGCTAGGATTAGCAGGAAAAAGCTAAAAATTTCAGAATTGCACCTTGCAATGTGGAGATATTACTGTTTGTGCATTTACAATATTCATTGATTTTTGCCATTGAAAAACATGTTTTTCATATACCAGAAATGTTTGAAGCTACTGACTGAATGAAAGGAGCTGGCATCTCACTCTCTTTGAATCTTCTTTATCATGCTAGGATTAGCAGGAAAAAGCAAAAAATTTCAGAATTGCACCTTGCAATGTGGAGATATTACTGTTTGTGCATTTACAATATTCATTGATTTTTGCCATTGAAAAACATGTTTTTCATATACCAGAAATGTTTGAAGCTACTGACTGAATGAAAGGAGCTGGCATCTCACTCTCTTTGAATCTTCTTTATCATGCTAGGATTAACAGGAAAAAGCTAAAAATTTCAGAATTGCACCGTGCAATGTGGAGATATTACTGTTTGTGCATTTACAATATTCATTGATTTTTGCCATTGAAAAACATGTTTTTCATATACCAGAAATGTTTGAAGCTACTGACTGAATGAAAGGAGCTGGCATCTCACTCTCTTTGAATCTTCTTTATCATGCTAGGATTAGCAGGAAAAAGCAAAAAATTTCAGAATTGCACCTTGCAATGTGGAGATATTACTGTTTGTGCATTTACAATATTCATTGATTTTTGCCATTGAAAAACATGTTTTTCATATACCAGAAATGTTTGAAGCTACTGACTGAATGAAAGGATCTGGCATCTCACTCTCTTTGAATCTTCTTTATCATGCTAGGATTAGCAGGAAAAAGCAAAAAATTTCAGAATTGCACCTTGCAATGTGGAGATATTACTGTTTGTGCATTTACAATATTCATTGATTTTTGCCATTGAAAAACATGTTTTTCATATACCAGAAATGTTTGAAGCTACTGACTGAATGAAAGGAGCTGGCATCTCACTCTCTTTGAATCTTCTTTATCATGCTAGGATTAACAGGAAAAAGCTAAAAATTTCAGAATTGCACCGTGCAATGTGGAGATATTACTGTTTGTGCATTTACAATATTCATTGATTTTTGCCATTGAAAAACATGTTTTTCATATACCAGAAATGTTTGAAGCTACTGACTGAATGAAAGGAGCTGGCATCTCACTCTCTTTGAATCTTCTTTATCATGCTAGGATTAGCAGGAAAAAGCAAAAAATTTCAGAATTGCACCTTGCAATGTGGAGATATTACTGTTTGTGCATTTACAATATTCATTGATTTTTGCCATTGAAAAACATGTTTTTCATATACCAGAAATGTTTGAAGCTACTGACTGAATGAAAGGAGCTGGCATCTCACTCTCTTTGAATCTTCTTTATCATGCTAGGATTAACAGGAAAAAGCAAAAAATTTCAGAATTGCACCTTGCAATGTGGAGATATTACTGTTTGTGCATTTACAATATTCATTGATTTTTGCCATTGAAAAACATGTTTTTCATATACCAGAAATGTTTGAAGCTACTGACTGAATGAAAGGAGCTGGCATCTCACTCTCTTTGAATCTTCTTTATCATGCTAGGATTAGCAGGAAAAAGCTAAAAATTTCAGAATTGCACCGTGCAATGTGGAGATATTACTGTTTGTGCATTTACAATATTCATTGATTTTTGCCATTGAAAAACATGTTTTTCATATACCAGAAATGTTTGAAGCTACTGACTGAATGAAAGGAGCTGGCATCTCACTCTCTTTGAATCTTCTTTATCATGCTAGGATTAGCAGGAAAAAAGCAAAAAATTTCAGAATTGCACCTTGCAATGTGGAGATATTACTGTTTGTGCATTTACAATATTCATTGATTTTTGCCATTGAAAAACATGTTTTTCATATACCAGAAATGTTTGAAGCTACTGACTGAATGAAAGGAGCTGGCATCTCACTCTCTTTGAATCTTCTTTATCATGCTAGGATTAACAGGAAAAAGCTAAAAATTTCAGAATTGCACCGTGCAATGTGGAGATATTACTGTTTGTGCATTTACAATATTCATTGATTTTTGCCATTGAAAAACATGTTTTTCATATACCAGAAATGTTTGAAGCTACTGACTGAATGAAAGGAGCTGGCATCTCACTCTCTTTGAATCTTCTTTATCATGCTAGGATTAGCAGGAAAAAGCAAAAAATTTCAGAATTGCACCTTGCAATGTGGAGATATTACTGTTTGTGCATTTACAATATTCATTGATTTTTGCCATTGAAAAACATGTTTTTCATATACCAAAAATGTTTGAAGCTACTGACTGAATGAAAGGAGCTGGCATCTCACTCTCTTTGAATCTTCTTTATCATGCTAGGATTAGCAGGAAAAAGCAAAAAATTTCAGAATTGCACCTTGCAATGTGGAGATATTACTGTTTGTGCATTTACAATATTCATTGATTTTTGCCATTGAAAAACATGTTTTTCATATACCAGAAATGTTTGAAGCTACTGACTGAATGAAAGGAGCTGGCATCTCACTCTCTTTGAATCTTCTTTATCATGCTAGGATTAACAGGAAAAAGCTAAAAATTTCAGAATTGCACCGTGCAATGTGGAGATATTACTGTTTGTGCATTTACAATATTCATTGATTTTTGCCATTGAAAAACATGTTTTTCATATACCAGAAATGTTTGAAGCTACTGACTGAATGAAAGGAGCTGGCATCTCACTCTCTTTGAATCTTCTTTATCATGCTAGGATTAGCAGGAAAAAGCAAAAAATTTCAGAATTGCACCTTGCAATGTGGAGATATTACTGTTTGTGCATTTACAATATTCATTGATTTTTGCCATTGAAAAACATGTTTTTCATATACCAGAAATGTTTGTAGCTACTGACTGAATGAAAGGAGCTGGCATCTCACTCTCTTTGAATCTTCTTTATCATGCTAGGATTAACAGGAAAAAGCTAAAAATTTCAGAATTGCACCGTGCAATGTGGAGATATTACTGTTTGTGCATTTACAATATTCAATGATTTTTGCCATTGAAAAACATGTTTTTCATATACCAGAAATGTTTGAAGCTACTGACTGAATGAAAGGAGCTGGCATCTCACTCTCTTTGAATCTTCTTTATCATGCTAGGATTAGCAGGAAAAAGCAAAAAATTTCAGAATTGCACCTTGCAATGTGGAGATATTACTGTTTGTGCATTTACAATATTCATTGATTTTTGCCATTGAAAAACATGTTTTTCATATACCAGAAATGTTTGAAGCTACTGACTGAATGAAAGGAGCTGGCATCTCACTCTCTTTGAATCTTCTTTATCATGCTAGGATTAACAGGAAAAAGCAAAAAATTTCAGAATTGCACCTTGCAATGTGGAGATATTACTGTTTGTGCATTTACAATATTCATTGATTTTTGCCATTGAAAAACATGTTTTTCATATACCAGAAATGTTTGAAGCTACTGACTGAATGGAAGGAGCTGGCATCTCACTCTCTTTGAATCTTCTTTATCATGCTAGGATTAACAGGAAAAAGCTAAAAATTTCAGAATTGCACCGTGCAATGTGGAGATATTACTGTTTGTGCATTTACAATATTCATTGATTTTTGCCATTGAAAAACATGTTTTTCATATACCAGAAATGTTTGAAGCTACTGACTGAATGAAAGGAGCTGGCATCTCACTCTCTTTGAATCTTCTTTATCATGCTAGGATTAGCAGGAAAAAGCAAAAAATTTCAGAATTGCACCTTGCAATGTGGAGATATTACTGTTTGTGCATTTACAATATTCATTGATTTTTGCCATTGAAAAACATGTTTTTCATATACCAGAAATGTTTGAAGCTACTGACAATGAAAGGAGCTGGCATCTCACTCTCTTTGAATCTTCTTTATCATGCTAGGATTAACAGGAAAAAGCTAAAAATTTCAGAATTGCACCGTGCAATGTGGAGATATTACTGTTTGTGCATTTACAATATTCATTGATTTTTGCCATTGAAAAACATGTTTTTCATATACCAGAAATGTTTGAAGCTACTGACTGAATGAAAGGAGCTGGCATCTCACTCTCTTTGAATCTTCTTTATCATGCTAGGATTAGCAGGAAAAAGCAAAAAATTTCAGAATTGCACCTTGCAATGTGGAGATATTACTGTTTGTGCATTTACAATATTCATTGATTTTTGCCATTGAAAAACATGTTTTTCATATACCAGAAATGTTTGAAGCTACTGACTGAATGAAAGGAGCTGGCATCTCACTCTCTTTGAATCTTCTTTATCATGCTAGGATTAACAGGAAAAAGCAAAAAATTTCAGAATTGCACCTTGCAATGTGGAGATATTACTGTTTGTGCATTTACAATATTCATTGATTTTTGACATTGAAAAACATGTTTTTCATATACCAGAAATGTTTGAAGCTACTGACTGAATGAAAGGAGCTGGCATCTCACTCTCTTTGAATCTTCTTTATCATGCTAGGATTAACAGGAAAAAGCTAAAAATTTCAGAATTGCACCGTGCAATGTGGAGATATTACTGTTTGTGCATTTACAATATTCATTGATTTTTGCCATTGAAAAACATGTTTTTCATATACCAGAAATGTTTGAAGCTACTGACTGAATGAAAGGAGCTGGCATCTCACTCTCTTTGAATCTTCTTTATCATGCTAGGATTAGCAGGAAAAAGCAAAAAATTTCAGAATTGCACCTTGCAATGTGGAGATATTACTGTTTGTGCATTTACAATATTCATTGATTTTTGCCATTGAAAAACATGTTTTTCATATACCAGAAATGTTTGAAGCTACTGACTGAATGAAAGGAGCTGGCATCTCACTCTCTTTGAATCTTCTTTATCATGCTAGGATTAACAGGAAAAAGCTAAAAATTTCAGAATTGCACCGTGCAATGTGGAGATATTACTGTTTGTGCATTTACAATATTCATTGATTTTTGCCATTGAAAAACATGTTTTTCATATACCAGAAATGTTTGAAGCTACTGACTGAATGAAAGGAGCTGGCATCTCACTCTCTTTGAATCTTCTTTATCATGCTAGGATTAGCAGGAAAAAGCAAAAAATTTCAGAATTGCACCTTGCAATGTGGAGATATTACTGTTTGTGCATTTACAATATTCATTGATTTTTGCCATTGAAAAACATGTTTTTCATATACCAGAAATGTTTGAAGCTACTGACTGAATGAAAGGAGCTGGCATCTCACTCTCTTTGAATCTTCTTTATCATGCTAGGATTAACAGGAAAAGCAAAAAATTTCAGAATTGCACCTTGCAATGTGGAGATATTACTGTTTGTGCATTTACAATATTCATTGATTTTTGCCATTGAAAAACATGTTTTTCATATACCAGAAATGTTTGAAGCTACTGACTGAATGAAAGGAGCTGGCATCTCACTCTCTTTGAATCTTCTTTATCATGCTAGGATTAGCAGGAAAAAGCAAAAAATTTCAGAATTGCACCTTGCAATGTGGAGATATTACTGTTTGTGCATTTACAATATTCATTGATTTTTGCCTTTGAAAAACATGTTTTTCATATACCAGAAATGTTTGAAGCTACTGACTGAATGAAAGGAGCTGGCATCTCACTCTCTTTGAATCTTCTTTATCATGCTAGGATTAACAGGAAAAAGCTAAAAATTTCAGATTTGCACCGTGCAATGTGGAGATATTACTGTTTGTGCATTTACAATATTCATTGATTTTTGCCATTGAAAAACATGTTTTTCATATACCAGAAATGTTTGAAGCTACTGACTGAATGAAAGGAGCTGGCATCTCACTCTCTTTGAATCTTCTTTATCATGCTAGGATTAGCAGGAAAAAGCAAAAAATTTCAGAATTGCACCTTGCAATGTGGAGATATTACTGTTTGTGCATTTACAATATTCATTGATTTTTGCCATTGAAAAACATGTTTTTCATATACCAGAAATGTTTGAAGCTACTGACTGAATGAAAGGAGCTGGCATCTCACTCTCTTTGAATCTTCTTTATCATGCTAGGATTAGCAGGAAAAAGCAAAAAATTTCAGAATTGCACCTTGCAATGTGGAGATATTACTGTTTGTGCATTTACAATATTCATTGATTTTTGCCATTGAAAAACATGTTTTTCATATACCAGAAATGTTTGAAGCTACTGACTGAATGAAAGGAGCTGGCATCTCACTCTCTTTGAATCTTCTTTATCATGCTAGGATTAACAGGAAAAAGCAAAAAATTTCAGAATTGCACCTTGCAATGTGGAGATATTACTGTTTGTGCATTTACAATATTCATTGATTTTTGCCATTGAAAAACATGTTTTTCATATACCAGAAATGTTTGAAGCTACTGAATGAATGAAAGGAGCTGGCATCTCACTCTCTTTGAATCTTCTTTATCATGCTAGGATTAACAGGAAAAAGCTAAAAATTTCAGAATTGCACCGTGCAATGTGGAGATATTACTGTTTGTGCATTTACAATATTCATTGATTTTTGCCATTGAAAAACATGTTTTTCATATACCAGAAATGTTTGAAGCTACTGACTGAATGAAAGGAGCTGGCATCTCACTCTCTTTGAATCTTCTTTATCATGCTAGGATTAGCAGGAAAAAGCAAAAAATTTCAGAATTGCACCTTGCAATGTGGAGATATTACTGTTTGTGCATTTACAATATTCATTGATTTTTGCCATTGAAAAACATGTTTTTCATATACCAGAAATGTTTGAAGCTACTGACTGAATGAAAGGAGCTGGCATCTCACTCTCTTTGAATCTTCTTTATCATGCTAGGATTAACAGGAAAAAGCTAAAAATTTCAGAATTGCACCGTGCAATGTGGAGATATTACTGTTTGTGCATTTACAATGTTCATTGATTTTTGCCATTGAAAAACATGTTTTTCATATACCAGAAATGTTTGAAGCTACTGACTGAATGAAAGGAGCTGGCATCTCACTCTCTTTGAATCTTCTTTATCATGCTAGGATTAGCAGGAAAAAGCAAAAAATTTCAGAATTGCACCTTGCAATGTGGAGATATTACTGTTTGTGCATTTACAATATTCATTGATTTTTGCCATTGAAAAACATGTTTTTCATATACCAGAAATGTTTGAAGCTACTGACTGAATGAAAGGAGCTGGCATCTCACTCTCTTTGAATCTTCTTTATCATGCTAGGATTAACAGGAAAAAGCAAAAAATTTCAGAATTGCACCTTGCAATGTGGAGATATTACTGTTTGTGCATTTACAATATTCATTGATTTTTGCCATTGAAAAACATGTTTTTCATATACCAGAAATGTTTGAAGCTACTGACTGAATGAAAGGAGCTGGCATCTCACTCTCTTTGAATCTTCTTTATCATGCTAGGATTAACAGGAAAAAGCTAAAAATTTCAGAATTGCACCGTGCAATGTGGAGATATTACTGTTTGTGCATTTACAATATTCATTGATTTTTGCCATTGAAAAACATGTTTTTCATATACCAGAAATGTTTGAAGCTACTGACTGAATGAAAGGAGCTGGCATCTCACTCTCTTTGAATCTTCTTTATCATGCTAGGATTAGCAGGAAAAAGCAAAAAATTTCAGAATTGCACCTTGCAATGTGGAGATATTACTGTTTGTGCATTTACAATATTCATTGATTTTTGCCATTGAAAAACATGTTTTTCATATACCAGAAATGTTTGAAGCTACTGACTGAATGAAAGGAGCTGGCATCTCACTCTCTTTGAATCTTCTTTATCATGCTAGGATTAACAGGAAAAAGCTAAAAATTTCAGAATTGCACCGTGCAATGTGGAGATATTACTGTTTGTGCATTTACAATATTCAATGATTTTTGCCATTGAAAAACATGTTTTTCATATACCAGAAATGTTTGAAGCTACTGACTGAATGAAAGGAGCTGGCATCTCACTCTCTTTGAATCTTCTTTATCATGCTAGGATTAGCAGGAAAAAGCAAAAAATTTCAGAATTGCACCTTGCAATGTGGAGATATTACTGTTTGTGCATTTACAATATTCATTGATTTTTGCCATTGAAAAACATGTTTTTCATATACCAGAAATGTTTGAAGCTACTGACTGAATGAAAGGAGCTGGCATCTCACTCTCTTTGAATCTTCTTTATCATGCTAGGATTAACAGGAAAAAGCAAAAAATTTCAGAATTGCACCTTGCAATGTGGAGATATTACTGTTTGTGCATTTACAATATTCATTGATTTTTGCCATTGAAAAACATGTTTTTCATATACCAGAAATGTTTGAAGCTACTGACTGAATGAAAGGAGCTGGCATCTCACTCTCTTTGAATCTTCTTTATCATGCTAGGATTAACAGGAAAAAGCTAAAAATTTCAGAATTGCACCGTGCAATGTGGAGATATTACTGTTTGTGCATTTACAATATTCATTGATTTTTGCCATTGAAAAACATGTTTTTCATATACCAGAAATGTTTGAAGCTACTGACTGAATGAAAGGAGCTGGCATCTCACTCTCTTTGAATCTTCTTTATCATGCTAGGATTAGCAGGAAAAAGCAAAAAATTTCAGAATTGCACCTTGCAATGTGGAGATATTACTGTTTGTGCATTTACAATATTCATTGATTTTTGCCATTGAAAAACATGTTTTTCATATACCAGAAATGTTTGAAGCTACTGACAATGAAAGGAGCTGGCATCTCACTCTCTTTGAATCTTCTTTATCATGCTAGGATTAACAGGAAAAAGCTAAAAATTTCAGAATTGCACCGTGCAATGTGGAGATATTACTGTTTGTGCATTTACAATATTCATTGATTTTTGCCATTGAAAAACATGTTTTTCATATACCAGAAATGTTTGAAGCTACTGACTGAATGAAAGGAGCTGGCATCTCACTCTCTTTGAATCTTCTTTATCATGCTAGGATTAGCAGGAAAAAGCAAAACATTTCAGAATTGCACCTTGCAATGTGGAGATATTACTGTTTGTGCATTTACAGTATTCATTGATTTTTGCCATTGAAAAACATGTTTTTCATATACCAGAAATGTTTGAAGCTACTGACTGAATGAAAGGAGCTGGCATCTCACTCTCTTTGAATCTTCTTTATCATGCTAGGATTAACAGGAAAAAGCAAAAAATTTCAGAATTGCACCTTGCAATGTGGAGATATTACTGTTTGTGCATTTACAATATTCATTGATTTTTGCCATTGAAAAACATGTTTTTCATATACCAGAAATGTTTGAAGCTACTGACTGAATGAAAGGAGCTGGCATCTCACTCTCTTTGAATCTTCTTTATCATGCTAGGATTAACAGGAAAAAGCTAAAAATTTCAGAATTGCACCGTGCAATGTGGAGATATTACTGTTTGTGCATTTACAATATTCATTGATTTTTGCCATTGAAAAACATGTTTTTCATATACCAGAAATGTTTGAAGCTACTGACTGAATGAAAGGAGCTGGCATCTCACTCTCTTTGAATCTTCTTTATCATGCTAGGATTAGCAGGAAAAAGCAAAAAATTTCAGAATTGCACCTTGCAATGTGGAGATATTACTGTTTGTGCATTTACAATATTCATTGATTTTTGCCATTGAAAAACATGTTTTTCATATACCAGAAATGTTTGAAGCTACTGACTGAATGAAAGGAGCTGGCATCTCACTCTCTTTGAATCTTCTTTATCATGCTAGGATTAACAGGAAAAAGCTAAAAATTTCAGAATTGCACCGTGCAATGTGGAGATATTACTGTTTGTGCATTTACAATATTCATTGATTTTTGCCATTGAAAAACATGTTTTTCATATACCAGAAATGTTTGAAGCTACTGACTGAATGAAAGGAGCTGGCATCTCACTCTCTTTGAATCTTCTTTATCATGCTAGGATTAACAGGAAAAAGCAAAAAATTTCAGAATTGCACCTTGCAATGTGGAGATATTACTGTTTGTGCATTTACAATATTCATTGATTTTTGCCATTGAAAAACATGTTTTTCATATACCAGAAATGTTTGAAGCTACTGACTGAATGAAAGGAGCTGGCATCTCACTCTCTTTGAATCTTCTTTATCATGCTAAAATTAGCAGGAAAAAGCAAAAAATTTCAGAATTGCACCTTGCAATGTGGAGATATTACTGTTTGTGCATTTACAATATTCATTAATTTTTGCCATTGAAAAACGTCCAGAAATGTTTGAAGCTACTGACTGAATGAAAGGAGCTGGCATCTCACTCTCTTTGAATCTTCTTTATCATGCTAGGATTAGCAGGAAAAAGCAAAAAATTTCAGAATTGCACCTTGCAATGTGGAGATATTACTGTTTGTGCATTTACAATATTCATTAATTTTTGCCATTGAAAAACGTCCAGAAATGTTTGAAGCTACTGACTGAATGAAAGGAGCTGGCATCTCACTCTCTTTGAATCTTCTTTATCATGCTAGGATTAACAGGAAAAAGCAAAAAATTTCAGAATTGCACCTTGCAATGTGGAGATATTACTGTTTGTGCATTTACAATATTCATTGATTTTTGCCATTGAAACACATGTTTTTCATATACCAGAAATGTTTGAAGCTACTGACTGAATGAAAAGAGCTGGCATCTCACTCTCTTTGAATCTTCTTTATCATGCTAGGATTAACAGGAAAAAGCTAAAAATTTCAGAATTGCACCGTGCAATGTGGAGATATTACTGTTTGTGCATTTACAATATTCATTGATTTTTGCCATTGAAAAACATGTTTTTCATATACCAGAAATGTTTGAAGCTACTGACTGAATGAAAGGAGCTGGCATCTCACTCTCTTTGAATCTTCTTTATCATGCTAGGATTAACAGGAAAAAGCAAAAAATTTCAGAATTGCACCTTGCAATGTGGAGATATTACTGTTTGTGCATTTACAATATTCATTGATTTTTGCCATTGAAAAACATGTTTTTCATATACCAGAAATGTTTGAAGCTACTGACTGAATGAAAGGAGCTGGCATCTCACTCTCTTTGAATCTTCTTTATCATGCTAGGATTAACAGGAAAAAGCAAAAAATTTCAGAATTGCACCTTGCAATGTGGAGATATTACTGTTTGTGCATTTACAATATTCATTGATTTTTGCCATTGAAAAACGTCCAGAAATGTTTGAAGCTACTGACTGAATGAAAGGAGCTGGCATCTCACTCTCTTTGAATCTTCTTTATCATGCTAGGATTAACAGGAAAAAGCTAAAAATTTCAGAATTGCACCGTGCAATGTGGAGATATTACTGTTTGTGCATTTACAATATTCATTGATTTTTGCCATTGAAAAACATGTTTTTCATATACCAGAAATGTTTGAAGCTACTGACTGAATGAAAGGAGCTGGCATCTCACTCTCTTTGAATCTTCTTTATCATGCTAGGATTAACAGGAAAAAGCTAAAAATTTCAGAATTGCACCGTGCAATGTGGAGATATTACTGTTTGTGCATTTACAATATTCATTGATTTTTGCCATTGAAAAACATGTTTTTCATATACCAGAAATGTTTGAAGCTACTGACTGAATGAAAGGAGCTGGCATCTCACTCTCTTTGAATCTTCTTTATCATGCTAGGATTAGCAGGAAAAAGCAAAAAATTTCAGAATTGCACCTTGCAATGTGGAGATATTACTGTTTGTGCATTTACAATATTCATTGATTTTTGCCATTGAAAAACATGTTTTTCATATACCAGAAATGTTTGAAGCTACTGACTGAATGAAAGGAGCTGGCATCTCACTCTCTTTGAATCTTCTTTATCATGCTAGGATTAACAGGAAAAAGCTAAAAATTTCAGAATTGCACCGTGCAATGTGGAGATATTACTGTTTGTGCATTTACAATATTCAATGATTTTTGCCATTGAAAAACATGTTTTTCATATACCAGAAATGTTTGAAGCTACTGACTGAATGAAAGGAGCTGGCATCTCACTCTCTTTGAATCTTCTTTATCATGCTAGGATTAACAGGAAAAAGCTAAAAATTTCAGAATTGCACCGTGCAATGTGGAGATATTACTGTTTGTGCATTTACAATATTCATTGATTTTTGCCATTGAAAAACATGTTTTTCATATACCAGAAATGTTTGAAGCTACTGACTGAATGAAAGGAGCTGGCATCTCACTCTCTTTGAATCTTCTTTATCATGCTAGGATTAGCAGGAAAAAGCAAAAAATTTCAGAATTGCACCTTGCAATGTGGAGATATTACTGTTTGTGCATTTACAATATTCATTGATTTTTGCCATTGAAAACCATGTTTTTCATATACCAGAAATGTTTGAAGCTACTGACTGAATGAAAGGAGCTGGCATCTCACTCTCTTTGAATCTTCTTTATCATGCTAGGATTAACAGGAAAAAGCTAAAAATTTCAGAATTGCACCGTGCAATGTGGAGATATTACTGTTTGTGCATTTACAATATTCATTGATTTTTGCCATTGAAAAACATGTTTTTCATATACCAGAAATGTTTGAAGCTACTGACTGAATGAAAGGAGCTGGCATCTCACTCTCTTTGAATCTTCTTTATCATGCTAGGATTAACAGGAAAAAGCAAAAAATTTCAGAATTGCACCTTGCAATGTGGAGATATTACTGTTTGTGCATTTACAATATTCATTGATTTTTGCCATTGAAAAACATGTTTTTCATATACCAGAAATGTTTGAAGCTACTGACTGAATGAAAGGAGCTGGCATCTCACTCTCTTTGAATCTTCTTTATCATGCTAAAATTAGCAGGAAAAAGCAAAAAATTTCAGAATTGCACCTTGCAATGTGGAGATATTACTGTTTGTGCATTTACAATATTCATTAATTTTTGCCATTGAAAAACGTCCAGAAATGTTTGAAGCTACTGACTGAATGAAAGGAGCTGGCATCTCACTCTCTTTGAATCTTCTTTATCATGCTAGGATTAGCAGGAAAAAGCAAAAAATTTCAGAATTGCACCTTGCAATGTGGAGATATTACTGTTTGTGCATTTACAATATTCATTAATTTTTGCCATTGAAAAACGTCCAGAAATGTTTGAAGCTACTGACTGAATGAAAGGAGCTGGCATCTCACTCTCTTTGAATCTTCTTTATCATGCTAGGATTAACAGGAAAAAGCAAAAAATTTCAGAATTGCACCTTGCAATGTGGAGATATTACTGTTTGTGCATTTACAATATTCATTGATTTTTGCCATTGAAAAACATGTTTTTCATATACCAGAAATGTTTGAAGCTACTGACTGAATGAAAGGAGCTGGCATCTCACTCTCTTTGAAACTTCTTTATCATGCTAGGATTAACAGGAAAAAGCTAAAAATTTCAGAATTGCACCGCGCAATGTGGAGATATTACTGTTTGTGCATTTACAATATTCATTGATTTTTGCCATTGAAAAACATGTTTTTCATATACCAGAAATGTTTGAAGCTACTGACTGAATGAAAGGAGCTGGCATCTCACTCTCTTTGAATCTTCTTTATCATGCTAGGATTAACAGGAAAAAGCAAAAAATTTCAGAATTGCACCTTGCAATGTGGAGATATTACTGTTTGTGCATTTACAATATTCATTGATTTTTGCCATTGAAAAACATGTTTTTCATATACCAGAAATGTTTGAAGCTACTGACTGAATGAAAGGAGCTGGCATCTCACTCTCTTTGAATCTTCTTTATCATGCTAGGATTAACAGGAAAAAGCAAAAAATTTCAGAATTGCACCTTGCAATGTGGAGATATTACTGTTTGTGCATTTACAATATTCATTGATTTTTGCCATTGAAAAACATCCAGAAATGTTTGAAGCTACTGACTGAATGAAAGGAGCTGGCATCTCACTCTCTTTGAATCTTCTTTATCATGCTAGGATTAACAGGAAAAAGCTAAAAATTTCAGAATTGCACCGTGCAATGTGGAGATATTACTGTTTGTGCATTTACAATATTCATTGATTTTTGCCATTGAAAAACATGTTTTTCATATACCAGAAATGTTTGAAGCTACTGACTGAATGAAAGGAGCTGGCATCTCACTCTCTTTGAATCTTCTTTATCATGCTAGGATTAGCAGGAAAAAGCAAAAAATTTCAGAATTGCACCTTGCAATGTGGAGATATTACTGTTTGTGCATTTACAATATTCATTGATTTTTGCCATTGAAAAACATGTTTTTCATATACCAGAAATGTTTGAAGCTACTGACTGAATGAAAGGAGCTGGCATCTCACTCTCTTTGAATCTTCTTTATCATGCTAGGATTAACAGGAAAAAGCTAAAAATTTCAGAATTGCACCGCGCAATGTGGAGATATTACTGTTTGTGCATTTACAATATTCATTGATTTTTGCCATTGAAAAACATGTTTTTCATATACCAGAAATGTTTGAAGCTACTGACTGAATGAAAGGAGCTGGCATCTCACTCTCTTTGAATCTTCTTTATCATGCTAGGATTAACAGGAAAAAGCAAAAAATTTCAGAATTGCACCTTGCAATGTGGAGATATTACTGTTTGTGCATTTACAATATTCATTGATTTTTGCCATTGAAAAACATGTTTTTCATATACCAGAAATGTTTGAAGCTACTGACTGAATGAAAGGAGCTGGCATCTCACTCTCTTTGAATCTTCTTTATCATGCTAGGATTAACAGGAAAAAGCAAAAAATTTCAGAATTGCACCTTGCAATGTGGAGATATTACTGTTTGTGCATTTACAATATTCATTGATTTTTGCCATTGAAAAACGTCCAGAAATGTTTGAAGCTACTGACTGAATGAAAGGAGCTGGCATCTCACTCTCTTTGAATCTTCTTTATCATGCTAGGATTAACAGGAAAAAGCTAAAAATTTCAGAATTGCACCGTGCAATGTGGAGATATTACTGTTTGTGCATTTACAATATTCATTGATTTTTGCCATTGAAAAACATGTTTTTCATATACCAGAAATGTTTGAAGCTACTGACTGAATGAAAGGAGCTGGCATCTCACTCTCTTTGAATCTTCTTTATCATGCTAGGATTAACAGGAAAAAGCTAAAAATTTCAGAATTGCACCGTGCAATGTGGAGATATTACTGTTTGTGCATTTACAATATTCATTGATTTTTGCCATTGAAAAACATGTTTTTCATATACCAGAAATGTTTGAAGCTACTGACTGAATGAAAGGAGCTGGCATCTCACTCTCTTTGAATCTTCTTTATCATGCTAGGATTAGCAGGAAAAAGCAAAAAAATTCAGAATTGCACCTTGCAATGTGGAGATATTACTGTTTGTGCATTTACAATATTCATTGATTTTTGCCATTGAAAAACATGTTTTTCATATACCAGAAATGTTTGAAGCTACTGACTGAATGAAAGGAGCTGGCATCTCACTCTCTTTGAATCTTCTTTATCATGCTAGGATTAACAGGAAAAAGCAAAAAATTTCAGAATTGCACCTTGCAATGTGGAGATATTACTGTTTGTGCATTTACAATATTCATTGATTTTTGCCATTGAAAAACATGTTTTTCATATACCAGAAATGTTTGAAGCTACTGACTGAATGAAAGGAGCTGGCATCTCACTCTCTTTGAATCTTCTTTATCATGCTAGGATTAACAGGAAAAAGCTAAAAATTTCAGAATTGCACCGTGCAATGTGGAGATATTACTGTTTGTGCATTTACAATATTCATTGATTTTTGCCATTGAAAAACATGTTTTTCATATACCAGAAATGTTTGAAGCTACTGACTGAATGAAAGGAGCTGGCATCTCACTCTCTTTGAATCTTCTTTATCATGCTAGGATTAGCAGGAAAAAGCAAAAAATTTCAGAATTGCACCTTGCAATGTGGAGATATTACTGTTTGTGCATTTACAATATTCATTGATTTTTGCCATTGAAAAACATGTTTTTCATATACCAGAAATGTTTGAAGCTACTGACTGAATGAAAGGAGCTGGCATCTCACTCTCTTTGAATCTTCTTTATCATGCTAGGATTAGCAGGATAAAGCAAAAAATTTCAGAATTGCACCTTGCAATGTGGAGATATTACTGTTTGTGCATTTACAATATTCATTGATTTTTGCCATTGAAAAACATGTTTTTCATATACCAGAAATGTTTGAAGCTACTGACTGAATGAAAGGAGCTGGCATCTCACTCTCTTTGAATCTTCTTTATCATGCTAGGATTAACAGGAAAAAGCTAAAAATTTCAGAATTGCACCGTGCAATGTGGAGATATTACTGTTTGTGCATTTACAATATTCATTGATTTTTGCCATTGAAAAACATGTTTTTCATATACCAGAAATGTTTGAAGCTACTGACTGAATGAAAGGAGCTGGCATCTCACTCTCTTTGAATCTTCTTTATCATGCTAGGATTAGCAGGAAAAAGCAAAAAATTTCAGAATTGCACCTTGCAATGTGGAGATATTACTGTTTGTGCATTTACAATATTCATTGATTTTTGCCATTGAAAAACATGTTTTTCATATACCAGAAATGTTTGAAGCTACTGACTGAATGAAAGGAGCTGGCATCTCACTCTCTTTGAATCTTCTTTATCATGCTAGGATTAGCAGGATAAAGCAAAAAATTTCAGAATTGCACCTTGCAATGTGGAGATATTACTGTTTGTGCATTTACAATATTCATTGATTTTTGCCATTGAAAAACATGTTTTTCATATACCAGAAATGTTTGAAGCTACTGACTGAATGAAAGGAGCTGGCATCTCACTCTCTTTGAATCTTCTTTATCATGCTAGGATTAACAGGAAAAAGCAAAAAATTTCAGAATTGCACCTTGCAATGTGGAGATATTACTGTTTGTGCATTTACAATATTCATTGATTTTTGCCATTGAAAAACGTCCAGAAATGTTTGAAGCTACTGACTGAATGAAAGGAGCTGGCATCTCACTCTCTTTGAATCTTCTTTATCATGCTAGGATTAGCAGGAAAAAGCAAAAAATTTCAGAATTGCACCTTGCAATGTGGAGATATTACTGTTTGTGCATTTACAATATTCATTGATTTTTGCCATTGAAAAACGTCCAGAAATGTTTGAAGCTACTGACTGAATGAAAGGAGCTGGCATCTCACTCTCTTTGAATCTTCTTTATCATGCTAGGATTAGCAGGAAAAAGCAAAAAATTTCAGAATTGCACCTTGCAATGTGGAGATATTACTGTTTGTGCATTTACAATATTCATTGATTTTTGCCATTGAAAAACGTCCAGAAATGTTTGAAGCTACTGACTGAATGAAAGGAGCTGGCATCTCACTCTCTTTGAATCTTCTTTATCATGCTAGGATTAGCAGGAAAAAGCAAAAAATTTCAGAATTGCACCTTGCAATGTGGAGATATTACTGTTTGTGCATTTACAATATTCATTGATTTTTGCCATTGAAAAACATGTTTTTCATATACCAGAAATGTTTGAAGCTACTGACTGAATGAAAGGAGCTGGCATCTCACTCTTTGAATCTTCTTTATCATGCTAGGATTAGCAGGAAAAAGCAAACAATTTCAGAATTGCACCTTGCAATGTGGAGATATTACTGTTTGTGCATTTACAATATTCATTGATTTTTGCCATTGAAAAACATGTTTTTCATATACCAGAAATGTTTGAAGCTACTGACTGAATGAAAGGAGCTGGCATCTCACTCTCTTTGAATCTTCTTTATCATGCTAGGATTAACAGGAAAAAGCTAAAAATTTCAGAATTGCACCGTGCAATGTGGAGATATTACTGTTTGTGCATTTACAATATTCATTGATTTTTGCCATTGAAAAACATGTTTTTCATATACCAGAAATGTTTGAAGCTACTGACTGAATGAAAGGAGCTGGCATCTCACTCTCTTTGAATCTTCTTTATCATGCTAGGATTAGCAGGAAAAAGCAAAAAATTTCAGAATTGCACCTTGCAATGTGGAGATATTACTGTTTGTGCATTTACAATATTCATTGATTTTTGCCATTGAAAAACATGTTTTTCATATACCAGAAATGTTTGAAGCTACTGACTGAATGAAAGGAGCTGGCATCTCACTCTCTTTGAATCTTCTTTATCATGCTAGGATTAACAGGAAAAAGCAAAAAATTTCAGAATTGCACCTTGCAATGTGGAGATATTACTGTTTGTGCATTTACAATATTCATTGATTTTTGCCATTGAAAAACATGTTTTTCATATACCAGAAATGTTTGAAGCTACTGACTGAATGAAAGGAGCTGGCATCTCACTCTCTTTGAATCTTCTTTATCATGCTAGGATTAACAGGAAAAAGCAAAAAATTTCAGAATTGCACCTTGCAATGTGGAGATATTACTGTTTGTGCATTTACAATATTCATTGATTTTTGCCATTGAAAAACGTCCAGAAATGTTTGAAGCTACTGACTGAATGAAAGGAGCTGGCATCTCACTCTCTTTGAATCTTCTTTATCATGCTAGGATTAACAGGAAAAAGCTAAAAATTTCAGAATTGCACCGTGCAATGTGGAGATATTACTGTTTGTGCATTTACAATATTCATTGATTTTTGCCATTGAAAAACATGTTTTTCATATACCAGAAATGTTTGAAGCTACTGACTGAATGAAAGGAGCTGGCATCTCACTCTCTTTGAATCTTCTTTATCATGCTAGGATTAGCAGGAAAAAGCAAAAAATTTCAGAATTGCACCTTGCAATGTGGAGATATTACTGTTTGTGCATTTACAATATTCATTGATTTTTGCCATTGAAAAACATGTTTTTCATATACCAGAAATGTTTGAAGCTACTGACTGAATGAAAGGAGCTGGCATCTCACTCTCTTTGAATCTTCTTTATCATGCTAGGATTAACAGGAAAAAGCTAAAAATTTCAGAATTGCACCGTGCAATGTGGAGATATTACTGTTTGTGCATTTACAATATTCATTGATTTTTGCCATTGAAAAACATGTTTTTCATATACCAGAAATGTTTGAAGCTACTGACTGAATGAAAGGAGCTGGCATCTCACTCTCTTTGAATCTTCTTTATCATGCTAGGATTAGCAGGAAAAAGCAAAAAATTTCAGAATTGCACCTTGCAATGTGGAGATATTACTGTTTGTGCATTTACAATATTCATTGATTTTTGCCATTGAAAAACATGTTTTTCATATACCAGAAATGTTTGAAGCTACTGACTGAATGAAAGGAGCTGGCATCTCACTCTCTTTGAATCTTCTTTATCATGCTAGGATTAACAGGAAAAAGCAAAAAATTTCAGAATTGCACCTTGCAATGTGGAGATATTACTGTTTGTGCATTTACAATATTCATTGATTTTTGCCATTGAAAAACATGTTTTTCATATACCAGAAATGTTTGAAGCTACTGACTGAATGAAAGGAGCTGGCATCTCACTCTCTTTGAATCTTCTTTATCATGCTAGGATTAGCAGGAAAAAGCAAAAAATTTCAGAATTGCACCTTGCAATGTGGAGATATTACTGTTTGTGCATTTACAATATTCATTAATTTTTGCCATTGAAAAACGTCCAGAAATGTTTGAAGCTACTGACTGAATGAAAGGAGCTGGCATCTCACTCTCTTTGAATCTTCTTTATCATGCTAGGATTAACAGGAAAAAGCTAAAAATTTCAGAATTGCACCGTGCAATGTGGAGATATTTCTGTTTGTGCATTTACAATATTCATTGATTTTTGCCATTGAAAAACATGTTTTTCATATACCAGAAATGTTTGAAGCTACTGACTGAATGAAAGGAGCTGGCATCTCACTCTCTTTGAATCTTCTTTATCATGCTAGGATTAGCAGGAAAAAGCAAAAAATTTCAGAATTGCACCTTGCAATGTGGAGATATTACTGTTTGTGCATTTACAATATTCATTGATTTTTGCCATTGAAAAACATGTTTTTCATATACCAGAAATGTTTGAAGCTACTGACTGAATGAAAGGAGCTGGCATCTCACTCTCTTTGAATCTTCTTTATCATGCTAGGATTAACAGGAAAAAGCAAAAAATTTCAGAATTGCACCTTGCAATGTGGAGATATTACTGTTTGTGCATTTACAATATTCATTGATTTTTGCCATTGAAAAACATGTTTTTCATATACCAGAAATGTTTGAAGCTACTGACTGAATGAAAGGAGCTGGCATCTCACTCTCTTTGAATCTTCTTTGTCATGCTAGGATTAGCAGGAAAAAGCAAAAAATTTCAGAATTGCACCTTGCAATGTGGAGATATTACTGTTTGTGCATTTACAATATTCATTAATTTTTGCTATTGAAAAACGTCCAGAAATGTTTGAAGCTACTGACTGAATGAAAGGAGCTGGCATCTCACTCTCTTTGAATCTTCTTTATCATGCTAGGATTAGCAGGAAAAAGCAAAAAATTTCAGAATTGCACCTTGCAATGTGGAGATATTACTGTTTGTGCATTTACAATATTCATTGATTTTTGCCATTGAAAAACATGTTTTTCATATACCAGAAATGTTTGAAGCTACTGACTGAATGAAAGGAGCTGGCATCTCACTCTCTTTGAATCTTCTTTATCATGCTAGGATTAGCAGGAAAAAGCAAAAAATTTCAGAATTGCACCTTGCAATGTGGAGATATTACTGTTTGTGCATTTACAATATTCATTAATTTTTGCCATTGAAAAACGTCCAGAAATGTTTGAAGCTACTGACTGAATGAAAGGAGCTGGCATCTCACTCTCTTTGAATCTTCTTTATCATGCTAGGATTAGCAGGAAAAAGCAAAAAATTTCAGAATTGCACCTTGCAATGTGGAGATATTACTGTTTGTGCATTTACAATATTCATTGATTTTTGCCATTGAAAAACGTCCAGAAATGTTTGAAGCTACTGACTGAATGAAAGGAGCTGGCATCTCACTCTCTTTGAATCTTCTTTATCATGCTAGGATTAGCAGGAAAAAGCAAAAAATTTCAGAATTGCACCTTGCAATGTGGAGATATTACTGTTTGTGCATTTACAATATTCATTGATTTTTGCCATTGAAAAACATGTTTTTCATATACCAGAAATGTTTGAAGCTACTGACTGAATGAAAGGAGCTGGCATCTCACTCTCTTTGAATCTTCTTTATCATGCTAGGATTAGCAGGAAAAAGCAAAAAATTTCAGAATTGCACCTTGCAATGTGGAGATATTACTGTTTGTGCATTTACAATATTCATTGATTTTTGCCATTGAAAAACATGTTTTTCATATACCAGAAATGTTTGAAGCTACTGACTGAATGAAAGGAGCTGGCATCTCACTCTCTTTGAATCTTCTTTATCATGCTAGGATTAACAGGAAAAAGCTAAAAATTTCAGAATTGCACCGTGCAATGTGGAGATATTACTGTTTGTGCATTTACAATATTCATTGATTTTTGCCATTGAAAAACATGTTTTTCATATACCAGAAATGTTTGAAGCTACTGACTGAATGAAAGGAGCTGGCATCTCACTCTCTTTGAATCTTCTTTGTCATGCTAGGATTAGCAGGAAAAAGCAAAAAATTTCAGAATTGCACCTTGCAATGTGGAGATATTACTGTTTGTGCATTTACAATATTCATTAATTTTTGCCATTGAAAAACGTCCAGAAATGTTTGAAGCTACTGACTGAATGAAAGGAGCTGGCATCTCACTCTCTTTGAATCTTCTTTATCATGCTAGGATTAGCAGGAAAAAGCAAAAAATTTCAGAATTGCACCTTGCAATGTGGAGATATTACTGTTTGTGCATTTACAATATTCATTGATTTTTGCCATTGAAAAACATGTTTTTCATATACCAGAAATGTTTGAAGCTACTGACTGAATGAAAGGAGCTGGCATCTCACTCTCTTTGAATCTTCTTTATCATGCTAGGATTAGCAGGAAAAAGCAAAAAATTTCAGAATTGCACCTTGCAATGTGGAGATATTACTGTTTGTGCATTTACAATATTCATTAATTTTTGCCATTGAAAAACGTCCAGAAATGTTTGAAGCTACTGACTGAATGAAAGGAGCTGGCATCTCACTCTCTTTGAATCTTCTTTATCATGCTAGGATTAGCAGGAAAAAGCAAAAAATTTCAGAATTGCACCTTGCAATGTGGAGATATTACTGTTTGTGCATTTACAATATTCATTGATTTTTGCCATTGAAAAACGTCCAGAGATGTTTGAAGCTACTGACTGAATGAAAGGAGCTGGCATCTCACTCTCTTTGAATCTTCTTTATCATGCTAGGATTAGCAGGAAAAAGCAAAAAATTTCAGAATTGCACCTTGCAATGTGGAGATATTACTGTTTGTGCATTTACAATATTCATTGATTTTTGCCATTGAAAAACATGTTTTTCATATACCAGAAATGTTTGAAGCTACTGACTGAATGAAAGGAGCTGGCATCTCACTCTCTTTGAATCTTCTTTATCATGCTAGGATTAGCAGGAAAAAGCAAAAAATTTCAGAATTGCACCTTGCAATGTGGAGATATTACTGTTTGTGCATTTACAATATTCATTGATTTTTGCCATTGAAAAACATGTTTTTCATATACCAGAAATGTTTGAAGCTACTGACTGAATGAAAGGAGCTGGCATCTCACTCTCTTTGAATCTTCTTTATCATGCTAGGATTAACAGGAAAAAGCTAAAAATTTCAGAATTGCACCGTGCAATGTGGAGATATTACTGTTTGTGCATTTACAATATTCATTGATTTTTGCCATTGAAAAACATGTTTTTCATATACCAGAAATGTTTGAAGCTACTGACTGAATGAAAGGAGCTGGCATCTCACTCTCTTTGAATCTTCTTTATCATGCTAGGATTAGCAGGAAAAAGCAAAAAATTTCAGAATTGCACCTTGCAATGTGGAGATATTACTGTTTGTGCATTTACAATATTCATTGATTTTTGCCATTGAAAAACATGTTTTTCATATACCAGAAATGTTTGAAGCTACTGACTGAATGAAAGGAGCTGGCATCTCACTCTCTTTGAATCTTCTTTATCATGCTAGGATTAGCAGGAAAAAGCAAAAAATTTCAGAATTGCACCTTGCAATGTGGAGATATTACTGTTTGTGCATTTACAATATTCATTGATTTTTGCCATTGAAAAACATGTTTTTCATATACCAGAAATGTTTGAAGCTACTGACTGAATGAAAGGAGCTGGCATCTCACTCTCTTTGAATCTTCTTTATCATGCTAGGATTAACAGGAAAAAGCTAAAAATGTCAGAATTGCACCGTGCAATGTGGAGATATTACTGTTTGTGCATTTACAATATTCATTGATTTTTGCCATTGAAAAACATGTTTTTCATATACCAGAAATGTTTGAAGCTACTGACTGAATGAAAGGAGCTGGCATCTCACTCTCTTTGAATCTTCTTTATCATGCTAGGATTAGCAGGAAAAAGTAAAAAATTTCAGAATTGCACCTTGCAATGTGGAGATATTACTGTTTGTGCATTTGCAATATTCATTGATTTTTGCCATTGAAAAACATGTTTTTCATATACCAGAAATGTTTGAAGCTACTGACTGAATGAAAGGAGCTGGCATCTCACTCTCTTTGAATCTTCTTTATCATGCTAGGATTAACAGGAAAAAGCAAAAAATTTCAGAATTGCACCTTGCAATGTGGAGATATTACTGTTTGTGCATTTACAATATTCATTGATTTTTGCCATTGAAAAACATGTTTTTCATATACCAGAAATGTTTGAAGCTACTGACTGAATGAAAGGAGCTGGCATCTCACTCTCTTTGAATCTTCTTTATCATGCTAGGATTAGCAGGAAAAAGCAAAAAATTTCAGAATTGCACCTTGCAATGTGGAGATATTACTGTTTGTGCATTTACAATATTCATTGATTTTTGCCATTGAAAAACATGTTTTTCATATACCAGAAATGTTTGAAGCTACTGACTGAATGAAAGGAGCTGGCATCTCACTCTCTTTGAATCTTCTTTGTCATGCTAGGATTAGCAGGAAAAAGCAAAAAATTTCAGAATTGCACCTTGCAATGTGGAGATATTACTTTTTGTGCATTTACAATATTCATTAATTTTTGCCATTGAAAAACGTCCAGAAATGTTTGAAGCTACTGACTGAATGAAAGGAGCTGGCATCTCACTCTCTTTGAATCTTCTTTATCATGCTAGGATTAGCAGGAAAAAGCAAAAAATTTCAGAATTGCACCTTGCAATGTGGAGATATTACTGTTTGTGCATTTACAATATTCATTGATTTTTGCCATTGAAAAACATGTTTGTCATATACCAGAAATGTTTGAAGCTACTGACTGAATGAAAGGAGCTGGCATCTCACTCTCTTTGAATCTTCTTTATCATGCTAGGATTAGCAGGAAAAAGCAAAAAATTTCAGAATTGCACCTTGCAATGTGGAGATATTACTGTTTGTGCATTTACAATATTCATTAATTTTTGCCATTGAAAAACGTCCAGAAATGTTTGAAGCTACTGACTGAATGAAAGGAGCTGGCATCTCACTCTCTTTGAATCTTCTTTATCATGCTAGGATTAGCAGGAAAAAGCAAAAAATTTCAGAATTGCACCTTGCAATGTGGAGATATTACTGTTTGTGCATTTACAATATTCATTGATTTTTGCCATTGAAAAACGTCCAGAAATGTTTGAAGCTACTGACTGAATGAAAGGAGCTGGCATCTCACTCTCTTTGAATCTTCTTTATCATGCTAGGATTAGCAGGAAAAAGCAAAAAATTTCAGAATTGCACCTTGCAATGTGGAGATATTACTGTTTGTGCATTTACAATATTCATTGATTTTTGCCATTGAAAAACATGTTTTTCATATACCAGAAATGTTTGAAGCTACTGACTGAATGAAAGGAGCTGGCATCTCACTCTCTTTGAATCTTCTTTATCATGCTAGGATTAGCAGGAAAAAGCAAAAAATTTCAGAATTGCACCTTGCAATGTGGAGATATTACTGTTTGTGCATTTACAATATTCATTGATTTTTGCCATTGAAAAACATGATTTTCATATACCAGAAATGTTTGAAGCTACTGACTGAATGAAAGGAGCTGGCATCTCACTCTCTTTGAATCTTCTTTATCATGCTAGGATTAACAGGAAAAAGCTAAAAATTTCAGAATTGCACCGTGCAATGTGGAGATATTACTGTTTGTGCATTTACAATATTCATTGATTTTTGCCATTGAAAAACATGTTTTTCATATACCAGAAATGTTTGAAGCTACTGACTGAATGAAAGGAGCTGGCATCTCACTCTCTTTGAATCTTCTTTATCATGCTAGGATTAGCAGGAAAAAGCAAAAAATTTCAGAATTGCACCTTGCAATGTGGAGATATTACTGTTTGTGCATTTACAATATTCATTGATTTTTGCCATTGAAAAACATGTTTTTCATATACCAGAAATGTTTGAAGCTACTGACTGAATGAAAGGAGCTGGCATCTCACTCTCTTTGAATCTTCTTTATCATGCTAGGATTAGCAGGAAAAAGCAAAAAATTTCAGAATTGCACCTTGCAATGTGGAGATATTACTGTTTGTGCATTTACAATATTCATTGATTTTTGCCATTGAAAAACATGTTTTTCATATACCAGAAATGTTTGAAGCTACTGACTGAATGAAAGGAGCTGGCATCTCACTCTCTTTGAATCTTCTTTATCATGCTAGGATTAACAGGAAAAAGCTAAAAATTTCAGAATTGCACCGTGCAATGTGGAGATATTACTGTTTGTGCATTTACAATATTCATTGATTTTTGCCATTGAAAAACATGTTTTTCATATACCAGAAATGTTTGAAGCTACTGACTGAATGAAAGGAGCTGGCATCTCACTCTCTTTGAATCTTCTTTATCATGCTAGGATTAGCAGGAAAAAGCAAAAAATTTCAGAATTGCACCTTGCAATGTGGAGATATTACTGTTTGTGCATTTGCAATATTCATTGATTTTTGCCATTGAAAAACATGTTTTTCATATACCAGAAATGTTTGAAGCTACTGACTGAATGAAAGGAGCTGGCATCTCACTCTCTTTGAATCTTCTTTATCATGCTAGGATTAACAGGAAAAAGCAAAAAATTTCAGAATTGCACCTTGAAATGTGGAGATATTACTGTTTGTGCATTTACAATATTCATTGATTTTTGCCATTGAAAAACATGTTTTTCATATACCAGAAATGTTTGAAGCTACTGACTGAATGAAAGGAGCTGGCATCTCACTCTCTTTGAATCTTCTTTATCATGCTAGGATTAACAGGAAAAAGCTAAAAATTTCAGAATTGCACCGTGCAATGTGGAGATATTACTGTTTGTGCATTTACAATATTCATTGATTTTTGCCATTGAAAAACATGTTTTTCATATACCAGAAATGTTTGAAGCTACTGACTGAATGAAAGGAGCTGGCATCTCACTCTCTTTGAATCTTCTTTATCATGCTAGGATTAGCAGGAAAAAGCAAAAAATTTCAGAATTGCACCTTGCAATGTGGAGATATTACTGTTTGTGCATTTACAATATTCATTGATTTTTGCCATTGAAAAACATGTTTTTCATATACCAGAAATGTTTGAAGCTACTGACTGAATGAAAGGAGCTGGCATCTCACTCTCTTTGAATCTTCTTTATCATGCTAGGATTAACAGGAAAAAGCTAAAAATTTCAGAATTGCACCGTGCAATGTGGAGATATTACTGTTTGTGCATTTACAATATTCATTGATTTTTGCCATTGAAAAACATGTTTTTCATATACCAGAAATGTTTGAAGCTACTGACTGAATGAAAGGAGCTGGCATCTCACTCTCTTTGAATCTTCTTTATCATGCTAGGATTAGCAGGAAAAAGCAAAAAATTTCAGAATTGCACCTTGCAATGTGGAGATATTACTGTTTGTGCATTTACAATATTCATTGATTTTTGCCATTGAAAAACATGTTTTTCATATACCAGAAATGTTTGAAGCTACTGACTGAATGAAAGGAGCTGGCATCTCACTCTCTTTGAATCTTCTTTGTCATGCTAGGATTAGCAGGAAAAAGCAAAAAATTTCAGAATTGCACCTTGCAATGTGGAGATATTACTTTTTGTGCATTTACAATATTCATTAATTTTTGCCATTGAAAAACGTCCAGAAATGTTTGAAGCTACTGACTGAATGAAAGGAGCTGGCATCTCACTCTCTTTGAATCTTCTTTATCATGCTAGGATTAACAGGAAAAAGCTAAAAATTTCAGAATTGCACCGTGCAATGTGGAGATATTACTGTTTGTGCATTTACAATATTCATTGATTTTTGCCATTGAAAAACATGTTTTTCATATACCAGAAATGTTTGAAGCTACTGACTGAATGAAAGGAGCTGGCATCTCACTCTCTTTGAATCTTCTTTATCATGCTAGGATTAGCAGGAAAAAGCAAAAAATTTCAGAATTGCACCTTGCAATGTGGAGATATTACTGTTTGTGCATTTACAATATTCATTGATTTTTGCCATTGAAAAACATGTTTTTCATATACCAGAAATGTTTGAAGCTACTGACTGAATGAAAGGAGCTGGCATCTCACTCTCTTTGAATCTTCTTTGTCATGCTAGGATTAGCAGGAAAAAGCAAAAAATTTCAGAATTGCACCTTGCAATGTGGAGATATTACTTTTTGTGCATTTACAATATTCATTAATTTTTGCCATTGAAAAACGTCCAGAAATGTTTGAAGCTACTGACTGAATGAAAGGAGCTGGCATCTCACTCTCTTTGAATCTTCTTTATCATGCTAGGATTAACAGGAAAAAGCTAAAAATTTCAGAATTGCACCGTGCAATGTGGAGATATTACTGTTTGTGCATTTACAATATTCATTGATTTTTGCCATTGAAAAACATGTTTTTCATATACCAGAAATGTTTGAAGCTACTGACTGAATGAAAGGAGCTGGCATCTCACTCTCTTTGAATCTTCTTTATCATGCTAGGATTAGCAGGAAAAAGCAAAAAATTTCAGAATTGCACCTTGCAATGTGGAGATATTACTGTTTGTGCATTTACAATATTCATTTATTTTTGCCATTGAAAAACATGTTTTTCATATACCAGAAATGTTTGAAGCTACTGACTGAATGAAAGGAGCTGGCATCTCACTCTCTTTGAATCTTCTTTATCATGCTAGGATTAGCAGGAAAAAGCAAAAAATTTCAGAATTGCACCTTGCAATGTGGAGATATTACTGTTTGTGCATTTACAATATTCATTGATTTTTGCCATTGAAAAACATGTTTTTCATATACCAGAAATGTTTGAAGCTACTGACTGAATGAAAGGAGCTGGCATCTCACTCTCTTTGAATCTTCTTTATCATGCTAGGATTAACAGGAAAAAGCTAAAAATTTCAGAATTGCACCGTGCAATGTGGAGATATTACTGTTTGTGCATTTACAATATTCATTGATTTTTGCCATTGAAAAACATGTTTTTCATATACCAGAAATGTTTGAAGCTACTGACTGAATGAAAGGAGCTGGCATCTCACTCTCTTTGAATCTTCTTTATCATGCTAGGATTAGCAGGAAAAAGCAAAAAATTTCAGAATTGCACCTTGCAATGTGGAGATATTACTGTTTGTGCATTTGCAATATTCATTGATTTTTGCCATTGAAAAACATGTTTTTCATATACCAGAAATGTTTGAAGCTACTGACTGAATGAAAGGAGCTGGCATCTCACTCTCTTTGAATCTTCTTTATCATGCTAGGATTAACAGGAAAAAGCAAAAAATTTCAGAATTGCACCTTGAAATGTGGAGATATTACTGTTTGTGCATTTACAATATTCATTGATTTTTGCCATTGAAAAACATGTTTTTCATATACCAGAAATGTTTGAAGCTACTGACTGAATGAAAGGAGCTGGCATCTCACTCTCTTTGAATCTTCTTTATCATGCTAGGATTAACAGGAAAAAGCTAAAAATTTCAGAATTGCACCGTGCAATGTGGAGATATTACTGTTTGTGCATTTACAATATTCATTGATTTTTGCCATTGAAAAACATGTTTTTCATATACCAGAAATGTTTGAAGCTACTGACTGAATGAAAGGAGCTGGCATCTCACTCTCTTTGAATCTTCTTTATCATGCTAGGATTAGCAGGAAAAAGCAAAAAATTTCAGAATTGCACCTTGCAATGTGGAGATATTACTGTTTGTGCATTTACAATATTCATTGATTTTTGCCATTGAAAAACATGTTTTTCATATACCAGAAATGTTTGAAGCTACTGACTGAATGAAAGGAGCTGGCATCTCACTCTCTTTGAATCTTCTTTATCATGCTAGGATTAACAGGAAAAAGCTAAAAATTTCAGAATTGCACCGTGCAATGTGGAGATATTACTGTTTGTGCATTTACAATATTCATTGATTTTTGCCATTGAAAAACATGTTTTTCATATACCAGAAATGTTTGAAGCTACTGACTGAATGAAAGGAGCTGGCATCTCACTCTCTTTGAATCTTCTTTATCATGCTAGGATTAGCAGGAAAAAGCAAAAAATTTCAGAATTGCACCTTGCAATGTGGAGATATTACTGTTTGTGCATTTACAATATTCATTGATTTTTGCCATTGAAAAACATGTTTTTCATATACCAGAAATGTTTGAAGCTACTGACTGAATGAAAGGAGCTGGCATCTCACTCTCTTTGAATCTTCTTTATCATGCTAGGATTAACAGGAAAAAGCTAAAAATTTCAGAATTGCACCGTGCAATGTGGAGATATTACTGTTTGTGCATTTACAATATTCATTGATTTTTGCCATTGAAAAACATGTTTTTCATATACCAGAAATGTTTGAAGCTACTGACTGAATGAAAGGAGCTGGCATCTCACTCTCTTTGAATCTTCTTTATCATGCTAGGATTAGCAGGAAAAAGCAAAAAATTTCAGAATTGCACCTTGCAATGTGGAGATATTACTGTTTGTGCATTTACAATATTCATTGATTTTTGCCATTGAAAAACATGTTTTTCATATACCAGAAATGTTTGAAGCTACTGACTGAATGAAAGGAGCTGGCATCTCACTCTCTTTGAATCTTCTTTGTCATGCTAGGATTAGCAGGAAAAAGCAAAAAATTTCAGAATTGCGCCTTGCAATGTGGAGATATTACTTTTTGTGCATTTACAATATTCATTAATTTTTGCCATTGAAAAACGTCCAGAAATGTTTGAAGCTACTGACTGAATGAAAGGAGCTGGCATCTCACTCTCTTTGAATCTTCTTTATCATGCTAGGATTAGCAGGAAAAAGCAAAAAATTTCAGAATTGCACCTTGCAATGTGGAGATATTACTGTTTGTGCATTTACAATATTCATTGATTTTTGCCATTGAAAAACATGTTTGTCATATACCAGAAATGTTTGAAGCTACTGACTGAATGAAAGGAGCTGGCATCTCACTCTCTTTGAATCTTCTTTATCATGCTAGGATTAGCAGGAAAAAGCAAAAAATTTCAGAATTGCACCTTGCAATGTGGAGATATTACTGTTTGTGCATTTACAATATTCATTAATTTTTGCCATTGAAAAACGTCCAGAAATGTTTGAAGCTACTGACTGAATGAAAGGAGCTGGCATCTCACTCTCTTTGAATCTTCTTTATCATGCTAGGATTAGCAGGAAAAAGCAAAAAATTTCAGAATTGCACCTTGCAATGTGGAGATATTACTGTTTGTGCATTTACAATATTCATTGATTTTTGCCATTGAAAAACGTCCAGAAATGTTTGAAGCTACTGACTGAATGAAAGGAGCTGGCATCTCACTCTCTTTGAATCTTCTTTATCATGCTAGGATTAGCAGGAAAAAGCAAAAAATTTCAGAATTGCACCTTGCAATGTGGAGATATTACTGTTTGTGCATTTACAATATTCATTGATTTTTGCCATTGAAAAACATGTTTTTCATATACCAGAAATGTTTGAAGCTACTGACTGAATGAAAGGAGCTGGCATCTCACTCTCTTTGAATCTTCTTTATCATGCTAGGATTAGCAGGAAAAAGCAAAAAATTTCAGAATTGCACCTTGCAATGTGGAGATATTACTGTTTGTGCATTTACAATATTCATTGATTTTTGCCATTGAAAAACATGATTTTCATATACCAGAAATGTTTGAAGCTACTGACTGAATGAAAGGAGCTGGCATCTCACTCTCTTTGAATCTTCTTTATCATGCTAGGATTAACAGGAAAAAGCTAAAAATTTCAGAATTGCACCGTGCAATGTGGAGATATTACTGTTTGTGCATTTACAATATTCATTGATTTTTGCCATTGAAAAACATGTTTTTCATATACCAGAAATGTTTGAAGCTACTGACTGAATGAAAGGAGCTGGCATCTCACTCTCTTTGAATCTTCTTTATCATGCTAGGATTAGCAGGAAAAAGCAAAAAATTTCAGAATTGCACCTTGCAATGTGGAGATATTACTGTTTGTGCATTTACAATATTCATTGATTTTTGCCATTGAAAAACATGTTTTTCATATACCAGAAATGTTTGAAGCTACTGACTGAATGAAAGGAGCTGGCATCTCACTCTCTTTGAATCTTCTTTATCATGCTAGGATTAGCAGGAAAAAGCAAAAAATTTCAGAATTGCACCTTGCAATGTGGAGATATTACTGTTTGTGCATTTACAATATTCATTGATTTTTGCCATTGAAAAACATGTTTGTCATATACCAGAAATGTTTGAAGCTACTGACTGAATGAAAGGAGCTGGCATCTCACTCTCTTTGAATCTTCTTTATCATGCTAGGATTAGCAGGAAAAAGCAAAAAATTTCAGAATTGCACCTTGCAATGTGGAGATATTACTGTTTGTGCATTTACAATATTCATTAATTTTTGCCATTGAAAAACGTCCAGAAATGTTTGAAGCTACTGACTGAATGAAAGGAGCTGGCATCTCACTCTCTTTGAATCTTCTTTATCATGCTAGGATTAGCAGGAAAAAGCCAAAAATTTCAGAATTGCACCTTGCAATGTGGAGATATTACTGTTTGTGCATTTACAATATTCATTGATTTTTGCCATTGAAAAACGTCCAGAAATGTTTGAAGCTACTGACTGAATGAAAGGAGCTGGCATCTCACTCTCTTTGAATCTTCTTTATCATGCTAGGATTAGCAGGAAAAAGCAAAAAATTTCAGAATTGCACCTTGCAATGTGGAGATATTACTGTTTGTGCATTTACAATATTCATTGATTTTTGCCATTGAAAAACATGTTTTTCATATACCAGAAATGTTTGAAGCTACTGACTGAATGAAAGGAGCTGGCATCTCACTCTCTTTGAATATTCTTTATCATGCTAGGATTAGCAGGAAAAAGCAAAAAATTTCAGAATTGCACCTTGCAATGTGGAGATATTACTGTTTGTGCATTTACAATATTCATTGATTTTTGCCATTGAAAAACATGATTTTCATATACCAGAAATGTTTGAAGCTACTGACTGAATGAAAGGAGCTGGCATCTCACTCTCTTTGAATCTTCTTTATCATGCTAGGATTAACAGGAAAAAGCTAAAAATTTCAGAATTGCACCGTGCAATGTGGAGATATTACTGTTTGTGCATTTACAATATTCATTGATTTTTGCCATTGAAAAACATGTTTTTCATATACCAGAAATGTTTGAAGCTACTGACTGAATGAAAGGAGCTGGCATCTCACTCTCTTTGAATCTTCTTTATCATGCTAGGATTAGCAGGAAAAAGCAAAAAATTTCAGAATTGCACCTTGCAATGTGGAGATATTACTGTTTGTGCATTTACAATATTCATTGATTTTTGCCATTGAAAAACATGTTTTTCATATACCAGAAATGTTTGAAGCTACTGACTGAATGAAAGGAGCTGGCATCTCACTCTCTTTGAATCTTCTTTATCATGCTAGGATTAGCAGGAAAAAGCAAAAAATTTCAGAATTGCACCTTGCAATGTGGAGATATTACTGTTTGTGCATTTACAATATTCATTGATTTTTGCCATTGAAAAACATGTTTTTCATATACCAGAAATGTTTGAAGCTACTGACTGAATGAAAGGAGCTGGCATCTCACTCTCTTTGAATCTTCTTTATCATGCTAGGATTAACAGGAAAAAGCTTAAAAATTTCAGAATTGCACCGTGCAATGTGGAGATATTACTGTTTGTGCATTTACAATATTCATTGATTTTTGCCATTGAAAAACATGTTTTTCATATACCAGAAATGTTTGAAGCTACTGACTGAATGAAAGGAGCTGGCATCTCACTCTCTTTGAATCTTCTTTATCATGCTAGGATTAGCAGGAAAAAGCAAAAAATTTCAGAATTGCACCTTGCAATGTGGAGATATTACTGTTTGTGCATTTGCAATATTCATTGATTTTTGCCATTGAAAAACATGTTTTTCATATACCAGAAATGTTTGAAGCTACTGACTGAATGAAAGGAGCTGGCATCTCACTCTCTTTGAATCTTCT